>NC_057805.1:286354856-286385902 GCF_018294505.1 Triticum aestivum
CCAAATCCGATTCAACCGCCCTTCAGCCAACTAGCCAATAATATTCCCAAAACCCCCTCCCCCCTTTCCCCTCCACTCAATTCACTCCGCCAAAGCCGCCCTCCCCACCGCGCCGATACGTCGGCGCCGCTGTTCGGCGATCCTCTCGCTCCCACAGTACGCTCTCGTAGACTGTCGTCCTCTAGGTGCGCCGCCACCTCTGGCTACGTTCTTGTGGAGGCGCACGGCGGTCAGCGCCGCCACCGCTGGCGACGTGTGTGTGGAGACGCACGGCGGTCAGCTTCTCCCACGGTACGCGCATTCTAGACAAAGGCCCCATTCATGTCGGTGTAGCACTGAATGTTAGCTGATAGACGCTGTTAATCTCACTGTTTGCGAAGTAGTTTACTGTCAATATGCTCTGCTTAAGAAGCTTCCTTGCCCTGTTCTGCACTCAATCTGCTTAGCTGAGATGGCATGCCAAGGCCGATTAGTTGGTAAAATATCCTGCCATATATTTATTGTGACGTAGATTGCCATGGTCTAGTAGCTAATCTGTTAGGTGAAATAGCTCTACACCGTTTTATACTCGATCTTTGTTGCTGCGATGGCCTTCGATAGTTCGATGGCTGTGTGCTCGGCCTCATTGACTGCTGAAATAGCCTGCCATAATTTGGCACTCAAATCTGTTTGCTGAATTAGCTTTACATATATTTCGTTACTTAGATCTGCTCGTCCAAATATCTTGCCATAGCTTTAGACATCGACCTAGGTATTTTTTCTGGACTTCATAAAAAAGCATATATGTTTTTCCTGTAATATCCAGTAGAAGAACTAATTTGTATGTCTAACAGATGGACAGGACTTGGATAACTTCTGCTCGAAGATTCTCCGCTGCATATGTCGAGGGGGTTGAAAACTTCATGAACTTTATCAGAGCTGAGTACGGTGGTCCGAAATCAGATGTGCTCTGCCCGTGTAGCATTTGTATGAATTCAGTTACAAGACCCCAGTCAACTGTGCAAAATCATCTACACTTGTATAGGATGTCGGTCACATATACTAGGTGGGTTCATCATGGTGAAGCTGTGAACGTCAATGTTATTGACTACGTGGAAGCAGCAGATCACCATCTTGATCTGCCTGATGCTCAGGTGGAAGAGGAGGAGGAGGTGGTAGTGGCGGAGCCAGTGAGTTTGACCAACATTGAAACAATGCTACGAAATGCTCGTGCATTCCGTGAACTTTCGCCTGCAGAAGAAAAACGGTGGGCCTGCATGTTGGAACAATGCAACATTGCTGTCACCCCAGGAAATAAGCTGTCAGTATTCTCAGCTATGGTCACCTTTCTTCAGGTGAAGACATCTGAGCGGATGACCAACAAATCATTCGATGCGATGTTGGCTGCTTTCCATGAATCTTTCCCAGATGCGTCTGAGCTGCCACACACCTACAGTAAAATGAAGAATTTCCTTCATGCAGTTGGAATTGGATATGATATGCTCCATGTTTGTAAGAATAATTGTGTTCTGTTCTAGAAGGATTATGCCAAGTTAAGTGAATGCCCGAAATGCAAATCATCAAGATGGAAAGATGGTGAAGTTGTGAAGAGGTTTCCTCATAATGTTCTGAGACATTTTCCGATTATACCAAGATTGCAGAGGTTGTTTCATGATGCTGAAACAAGAGAGGATGCACTGTGGCATTCTAGGAACCAGGAGTACAGAGATCAGAATGTAATGAGCCATCCATCTCATGGTAGTGAGTGGAAAAGCTTCAATGATAAACACAAAGAGTTTTCTGCTGACCCGAGACACATTAGACTTGGCTTAGCTTCAGATGGATTTAACCCATTTGGCCACCAGAGCGCCACATATAGCATGTGGCCAGTGCTTGTTATCCCTTACAACATGCCTCCAAATGTCTGCACCAAAGAATCAAACTACATGATGGCCTTGCTCATCCCAGGTCCAAAAAGTCCTGGAAAGGATTTTGATTTGTTCATGGAGCCTCTTGTGGAGGAACTTCAACAACTATGGAAGGGTGTTCTCACTCGAGACCTATATAGCAGCCCACCAGCTGATTTCTTTCTGCGTGCTGTTATAATTTGGTGCATCCATGATTATCCGGCTTTGGGCACTATGTCAGGGCGAACGACACATGGTTACAATGCATGTGTTCGTTGTTACAGGAATCCGCTGTCATACGCAATACTTAGCAAGATCTGTTACATTGGACACCGCCGTTTCCTTGCCAAGGACAAGCCGCATCCTAGAAAATACCGAAGACATGTGTTCAATGCAAAGCATGAAAACCGTGATGCGCCAAAGAGGCTCACCGCCAATGAGTTGCAAGTGGAATTAGAGAAGGTCAGGCATATTACACCAAGAAACCATCCTGGTAATGGTAGCTGGAAAAGGAAGCGTGGCAGGGTAGAAGAGAGATTATTGTTTACCCGCAGGTCCACTTTGTGGGACTTGGAGTATTGGAAAGATTTTGATCTGAGGCATAATCTTGATGTGATGCACATCGAGAAAAATATATGTGACAGCATTATCGGCACACTTCTTAATATTGAAGGCAAGACGAAAGATACCTTCAAATCTAGGATTGATTTGACACACCTGGGTATCAGAAAGGATTTGCAGGTGCAAGATGAAGGCAAACCACGGGATATGGCACCAGCTATGTACGTCTTGGACAAGGTAAAAAGAAAAGAATTCTGCGAGGTCCTGTCACGTGTGAGATTCCCACATGGATTTGCTTCCAACCCTGAAAGGAGAGTCAGTGCAGATGGAAACAAGGTACAAGGCTTGAAAACTCATGACTGCCACGTCCTACTTCAAAGGGTTTTACCTGTTATCCTTAGAGGATTGGGCCGCCCTGACTTATAGAGCAGTTGCAGAGTTGGCAAAATTCTTCAGGGAACTCTGCAGTAGGAATATCAGGATAGATGCTTTGGAGCGTCTTTGAGACAAGATACCAACTATCCTATGTGACCTTGAGAAGATATATCCTCCAGCCTTCTTTGATGTGATGGTGCATTTGGCTGTTCATCTACCTGATGAGGCACTACTTAGAGGTCCAGTACAGTATGGCTGGATGTACCCTATTGAAAGGCGGCTAGGCACTTTCAAGGGCTATGTTAGGAACAGAGCTAGACCCGAGGGTTCCATTGCAGAGGCCTACATTGCTACAGAAGCGTTGACATTCTGCTCAAAATACATTGAAAAAACTGATCAGCTTAGCAAAGAGGTGGGTGAAGACAATCCTGAGCTCAATGTTTTCGATTATTCTGTTCGAGTTACAGGGAAGAGTCGACAAGAGGACAAACCTAAAGATTTGGACAAAATGGTTTGGTATGTGTTGAATAATTGTCCTGAGATACTACCTTATGTCAAGTAAGTGCAGTACTGTAGCTTATACATCGTAATCTACTAAACTTGCAGCACATTCTTATATATTTAGATGTTTGACGCGATCACTATGTTGTGCAGCATCTACAAAGAGGAGTTACTGCTGCAAAATCCAAGAAACATTGACAAACTGGTTATGGCAGGATTTGCGAAATGGTTCACGAACCATGTAAGCTTTTGAAGTGCACTGTCAGTTTTTTTAATATATTGAGTACATAAGATGATCAGCTTGTCTATTTTCTAACCGTAGGTTAAGAAGATGCAGGAGGATGGGCAGGCAGTTGATGATGCCCTTTACTCACTAGCAATGGGTCCTGATACTCAGGTTTGTGCTGTCGTTGGTATAACCTGTTTTCCAGGATCGCAAAACCCAAAGCTGATGATTATTTCAAATCCATCAATGTCAAAGCGGCATACCAGACCAACGAGCCTTTTATTTTGGCCAATCAAGCAACACAGATATTTTT
The DNA here is from genome assembly GCF_018294505.1 of Triticum aestivum. Lineage (NCBI taxonomy): Eukaryota > Viridiplantae > Streptophyta > Magnoliopsida > Poales > Poaceae > Triticum > Triticum aestivum. Next base: position 286,358,719 of record NC_057805.1, read on the forward strand.
CTTGGAAGACACATTTGCACGTAGCGATGACTGGAGAGTATTGCAAAGGTTTGAGCAGAGGAATTCGTTTAATGAAGTTGCACAACAAGATGATGCTTACACTGCTCCTGATATACAAGATAACACAGATGTTCCTAATATCTTTGAGAACCGTCACGTCAATGACGCCGGCGAAAACATTGCCTTTCATGTTGTGGACATACAAGAGTTGATCAAGAAGAAGCCAACGTTCGAGGACGTTGAGGACGAAGAAGAAGATGACACCGCGGGGAATTACGATTCAGACTGATACATGTGGCGAAGATGTTGACGCTGCTGCTGCGGAGGATGATTACATTGCTTTTGTCGTATTTGCCTGTCAGAAGACGTTCTTTTATCTACTATGTGAAATTGTGTTTGCTATGACAACTAAAACCTGATGAACATGTTGTTTAGTATTTTGCTGTGAGAACATCACTTGTTATGTATGCTGATTTGTGTTTGGTGGTTGTATGACAACTAAAACATGATGACATTGTTGTTTAGTTGTACTCATACTTGGCTGTGAAACTTGAATTTGATGACATAGTTTGCGGCACGCCTCCTTGCCGGGAATGGTTGTCTCTTGAATCTCTTCGTCGGGCGTTGAGGTCCATTCTGCTATGAATTCTGCCAAGGCTCGGCTCTTGATTGTCGAAGTACTTTCAAACTTGAGGCCAAAGCTTGACAGCTCCAATGCCCATTCCACAATCCTCCCAGTTGCATCTGGGTTGTGCAAGATTCATTGCAAAGGGAGGTGGGTGACGACAGTGATCTCATGTGCTTGGAAATAGTGGCACTACTTTCTCAAGGCCATAAGGAGGCCGAAAAGCAGCTTCTGCATACCAGAATATCTTGATCTAGCCTCCTGCAAGAGGGAACTAACAAAATAAACCGGATGCTGCACCACCTTCTTCTTTTGCTCAACTTCGCCCATCTGCGCCGGCCCTGTCTTACCGGGATCGGGGCTTGCCGGGGGTTCCGCCTTGTCGGCACCAGGCCCTGCCGGGAAGAGCCCTGGCCCATCATCCGACGGCTCCACTGCTACTGCTGCTTCTTCCTCAACTGCCCTCTGTGCCACTAGTGCAACACTGACCACTTGATTCGTCGCTGCTAGATATAGCAGCAACGACTTCTGTGGCTTGGGTGCGACTAGTATTGGCGTCGAGGAGAGGTACCTCTTCAAATCTTGCAGTGCTGCCTCTGCCTCCGGAGTCCATTTCATTGGACCTACCTTTTTCAAAACTTTGAAAGAGGGGAGGGCGCGCTCAGCAAATTTGGAGATGAACCTACTCAGGGCAGCAACGCAATCGGCGAGCCTACGGACGTCTTTGACCCATCTTGGTGCCTCAATCTGTTGAATTGCTTTGATCTTGTCGGGATTTGCTTCGATCCCGCGTTGAGACACAAAGAACCCAAGAAGCTTGCCGGATGGGACACCGAACACGCACTTCTCTGGGTTGAGCTTGAGGTTGATCTTGCACAGATTTGTGAATGTTTCTTCTAGATCTTGCACGAGTGTGGCCCTGTCCTTGGTTTTGACCACTATATCATCCATATAAGCTTCCATATTTCTATGAAGCTAGGGTTCAAAACCAACTTGGACCGCTCGGGCAAACGTCGAACCAGTGGTCTTCAACCCGAAAGGCATTCGTACAAAATAGTACGTACGACATGGGGTGATGGACGCGGTCTTTTCTTCGTCTTCCTTCATCATGAAGATCTGATGGTATCCTGAATAGGCGTCGAGGAATGACAGCAGGTCACACCCAGAAGTGGAGTCCACTATCTGGTCAATGCGCGGTAAAGGGAAGGGATCCTTTGGACACACCTTATTGATGTCTGTGTAATCAATACACAGCCTCCACTTCCCATTTGCCTTACGTACCACCACTGGATTGGCCAACCACGTGGGGTGGAGCACTCTTCTGACCAAGCCTGCTGCCTCCAACTTCCTGATCTCTTCAATGATGAACTCTTGCCGTTCCAAAGCTTGCTTCCTGACCTTTTGCATGACGGGCCGCGCATGAGGACAGACAGCAAGATGGTGCTCAATCACCTCCCTGGGAACGCCGGGGATGTCGGATGCTTGCCATGCAAACACGTCGACATTTGCCCGCAGGAAGGCGACGAGCGCGCTTTCTTATTTGCTGTCAAGGGTGGAGCTTATAGTAAAAGCTCCGCCCGTGCCGTCCTCCTTGACGGATACCTTCTTGGTCTCTGGTGGTGCTTCCTTGGATTTCTTGCTCTTGCCGGTGGAGCTCTCTGGCACGTCCTCAACGGGAGAGCTGCACTCCAAAGAGGTGCGCTTACCGGAGTGGGTACAAGAGGTCTTGCCGAAAGAGGTCTTGCCGGTCTTCTTCTCCACTGGGGCTACAACGGCAGGAGCAAGTGCCTTGGCGACCGGTAGAGCTGGTCGGCGTAGATGAGCGCGTCCTTCTTGTCAGAGGGGACGGTGATGATGCTTAGTGGCCCGGGCATCTTCAAGTGTTGTAGGCGTAATGTGACGCCGCCATGAACTTGGCCAGCACTGGGCGGCCATGGATCCCATTGTAGGGCAAGGGGATCTGGGCGACGTCAAAGACGATCTTCTCTGTCCTATAGTTCAGCTCACCCCCAAAGGTAACGGACAACGTGATTTTACCCTTCGGCTGACTCCTCCCTAGGTTGACCCCTTGAAAGGTGCCCGTTTCCTCGGGATCTCCATCGGGGATTTGCAGCTTCTTGATCACAGCGGGTGAGATCAAGTTCAGACTGGCCCCACCATCAACTAGCAGGGACCCACCGGACGGGCCACCGTATTTCGCGAAAAAAATGTTTCCCCCCTGACTGCTGGGACCCATCAGCTACATCTTCACACGCAAGGAAGTACGTCCATATTACGGGAAAAAAATGATTCGCCTCCTAACTACTGGAACCCACCAGCTACATCTTCGCACGCAAGGAAGTGCCTGACAGTCGGGACCCACATGGTCGAAGAATATGTAGCATTGTCATTCTGGTCGCGAACGTGTACGTACATATGATCGGTCGGTCTGTAGGCTGCAGCGATGTACCATGGCCATGTAAGGAATGACACGTGTCATAGTATAGGCGCGCACATGTCATAGTAGAGGCGCGCACGTAGCATGTCACGCAGTCCAGTTAATATCATGTACACGTCCATACATCCATGGTGCAAGAAAGTAAATACGGGCGGGGTCTCGAACGCCTACTCGTGCATACGTACGGTCAGGGATAGTGTACATGGCTGGGTCGGAATGGAGAAACTGCGTCGTCGTATTCATCAGGAGCGAACCGGCTTGGACAGAATAGCCAATCGAAATGAGGCCTGGCATACCGCGGAACGGAGGAAACGGCCTTGTGTTCGACCGCCCATGGTCGAAACGGGATCCTGTTCTTCGGGAGGGGTCTGGCGTATCGCAAAACGGAGGAAACGGACTTCTCTTGGACCTCCTACGGTCGAAATAGAGTCCTGTTGATTGGGAGGGGTGTGGCGTACCGCAAAACGAGGGAACTGGACTTGTGTTGGAGCGCTACGGTCGAAACGGGGGTCCTGTTCATCGGGAGGGGTGTGGCGTACCGCAAAACGGGACTCCACGGGATACTGTTCATCTCCACCATCGACTGCCTCCATGGGCTACTGTTCATCCACCGTCGACCTCCTCCAGCCTCCACCTATGACTGCTCATCCACGACGTCTCCCCTCCTTCCTCCACCAGCCACTGTTCATCCACGGGCTCCTGTTCATCCAGCCTCCACCGCTCCTCCACCGCCTACTGTTCAACTAGCCCTCTCCACGGGGTCCTGTTCAACCACCCCTCCACGGGCTATTGTTCATACAGCCCTCCACCGGCTACTGTTCATCTAGCCCTCCACGGGGTCATCCTGTTCATCTAGCCCTCCACGGGGTCCTGTTCATCCACCCCCATCCGGCTTGATCGATCGGGGTCCTGTTCATCCAGCGGCAATGGCCTCTACTACCACAGGGTCCTATTCATCCAAACCCCCACCAGGAACTGTTCATCCAAACCCCCCAACAACACTCAGTATTCATCAAGGGAAGGAGGCAGCAGGGTTCGATCAGCTTCAGTTAGCAGCAGTAGCAAAGGAATCGCTCGATCGGGTTCAGTTAACAGCCAGGGATCGATCGATCACTCGGATTCAGTAACGCGTAGCCTGCAGTGCAATCGCTCGGGTTCAGTAGGCGAACACCTCGCTCGGGTTCAGTTAGAGCCCAACGCCTCGCACCCACGCGCGTACGTGTACGAGAGAAACGCGCATCGCTCGGCCCCCGTCCACCCACCGTACCCGGGAACTCCCCGATATTTTCTCACCCTCGCTTCTACCATGATTTTTTCTGTCATGGACGACCCAAAGAATGTCATGCAGCTGCGTCTCTGGCCTGCCCACGACAAAAATCCCATTTTCTGTCATGCTTTTTTGTCATATAAGTAGGAGCCCACCACATCTATGATGATACCGGGTTTTGTCACAATTATCGTCATAGAAGTGTCATAAGCATGACAGGAATTTTTTTCGTTCGGCCCAAAATGTCACGGATGTGTCTTTTTTTGTACTGAATATAGACCCCGCTGCCATGGGAGGGTAGGACAAAAGATGTCATGCAAGTTCTTTCCATAAGCACGTATGACTATTTACGGAATACATGCCTACATTATATTGATGAACTGGAGCTAGTGTAGTATCGCCCTAGGTTATAACTGTCTCATGATGAATATCATCCAACAAGTCACCGATCCAATGCCCAAGAATTTATCTTATATTGTTCTTGCAAAGTTACTACTACTATCATCACTGTTAGACTTGCTGCAAAATTACTGCTATCACTGTTACCGTTAGCGTTGCTACTATCACTACTATCAAAACTATCATATTACTTTGCTACCGATTACTTGCTGCAGATAATTAATCTCCAGGTGTGGTTGAATTGACAACTCAGCTGCTAATACCTTCAAATATTCTTTGGCTCACCTTGTGTCGAATCTATAAATTTGGGTTGAATACTCTACCCTTGAAAACTGTTGCGATCCCCTATACTTGTGGGTTATCAAGACACTTTTCTGGCGTCGTTGCCGGGGAGCATAGGTATATTTGTTGAGTCACTTGGGATTATTATCAATTTATAACTATGAAGAATCTGAAGGATGCTAAGACTAAGACATTTCCCTCAAAGACGAGGGGAGGTATGGAACTGCCATCCAGTTCTTCTTTAGATTCACCTTCTGTTATAAGTAAACTTGCAACAGCACCACATGCTATCAATTCTGATATGTCACAAGTTATTGATGATGCTACTTCTACTATGGATAATGCTTATGATGTTGCTAGTACCTTGCTTGATAATGATGATGTGCCACTGGGTGAATTTCTTGATGAACACATTGCCAGAGTATTACAACATGATGTTGTTGAATCTGATGATGAGCTTGAAACTGAAACTCCTGAAACACCTACTAGAACTAGACTTCCTAGATATGAATTTCCTAAGGTACCGGAAGGTTATGTTATGAGTGAAGAAACAACTAGAGGTATTCTTGCTTGCAATGATAGAGATGATCTAGAGAAATTACTATGCAAGTATAATGAAAAATCTCTGAATGCTAGAATGAAATATGATCCTAAGTTTGCTACTTCACCCATCTTTATTTATGATAAGGATTATGAATTCTCTGTCAACCCAGAGTTAATTACCTTGGTTGAATCTGATCCTTTCCATGGTTATGAAACTCAAACTTTTGTGGCACATCTTACTAAGTTGAATGATGTAGCTACCCTTTTTACTCATGATGGGAAAACTCGCTACTACTTTATTCTCAAATTATTTCCTTTCTCATTAAAGGGTGATGCTAAAGCTTGGTACAATACTCTCGCTCCTGGTTGTGTGCGTAGTCCCCAGGATATGATTTATTACTTCTTTGAAAAATATTTCCCTGCTCATAAGAAACAAGCTGCTTTACAGGAAATATTTATTTTTGTGCAAACTAAAGAAGAGAGTCTCCCACAAGCTTGGGGGTGGCTTTCTAGTTACTTAATGCTTTGCCTGATCATCCTCTTCAGAAAAATGAAATACTTGATATCTTCTATAATGGACTAACCAATGCTTCTAGGGACTTCCTAGATAGTTGTGCTGGTTGTGTTTTCAGGGAACGAATTGTTGGACAAGCCGAAGAATTATTGAATAACATATTGAAAAATTATGATGATTGGAATCTTCCTGAACCACCGCCTAAACCCACTCTAAAGAAGAGGCGTATATTATATCTCTGTCCTGAAGATATGCAAGAGGCAAAGAAATCTATGAAGGAAAAGGGTATTAAAGCTGAGGATATTAAAGATTTACCTCCTATTGAAGAAATACATGGGCTTGATACACCACCACTGCCTAAGGTGGTAGAGGTAAATTCTCTAATGAAGTTCAATGATAATGAGAATCCTCACAATATGCATCCTAGCCAATGCCTTTATGAGTTTGAAAACTATATTAGAAAACAAGATCACTTCAATGCAAATGTTATGAAACAATTGAAATACAATTCTGATATGATTGCTCGTTTGAGTGAATTGTTATTTAGAATCTCAAATGATGTTAGAGGTGTTGGAAAGCATGCTTCTATGGTTCAAACTCAATTAGAACAAGTTGCTAAATCTCAAAGAGAGTTGCTTGATGAAATGAATAATAATATACATGACTTTGTTGTTAGAGTTGCAACTAGAGGAGGTAAAATGACTGAGGAACCACTTTATCCTAAGGGACACCCAAAAAGAATTGAACAAGATTCACAAAGAGTAAACACTGATGCACCTAGTCCTTCTAGAAAGAAAAAGAAGAAGAAAAACGATAGGACTTTGCATGCTTCTAGTGAACTTGAAATAGAAAAACCTCCTGATAATGATAATAAAACTTCTATCTCCGATGCTGAAACTCAGTCTGGTAATGAACACTCACATAGTGATAATGAAAAAGATAATGATGAGGTTCATGAAGACACTCAACCAAATAATGAAAAAGAACCAGATAATGATGTTGAGATAGAACCACCTGTTGATATTGATAACCCACAACCTAAGAATAAAAGGTATGATAATAGAGACTTCATTGCTAGAAAACACGGTAAAGAAAGAGAACCGTGTGTTAAAAAACCTATGCCTTTTCCTCCCAAGTCAACTAAAAAGAATGATGATGAATAATTTGAACGCTTTGTTGAAATGCTGAGGCCAGTCTTTTTGCGTACTCGCTTGAGTGATATCTTGATAATGCCTCCATATGATCATCACTAATAAGAGAAAAATACCGAAAACTAAAATCTCCACTATGCTTGCTAATTATACTTTTAAAGATGGAGTACCTAAAAAACTTGGAGACCCAGAATACCAACTATACCTTGCTCCATAAAAAAGAATTATGTGAAAACTGCTTTGTGTGATTTAGATCTAGTGTTAGTGTTATGCTTTTGTCTTTATATAAAAGACTTGATTTGAATAAACTCACACATACTGAAATACCTTTGCAAATGGCTGACAAATGAACTGCCATATCTATCGGTATTTGTGAGGATGTGCCCGTTGTTGTTGCTAATGTTACTATTTTGACTGACTTTGTTATACTTGAGATGCCCGAGGACGACAACATGTCGATTATCCTTGGTAGACCCTTCTTGAATACTGCAGGGGCTGTTATTGATTGCAATAAAAGCAAGGTCACTTTTCATATCAAAGGTAATGAGCATACGTTCCTCTTTCTGAAGAAACAATTCCAAGTGAATGGTATTAATGTTATTGAAAAATGTCTGACAATCACTATTGGAAGTTTTCAAATACCTCTAGCCACTGTCAAAAATAAATATGAAATGTTTATTGCAGGGGACATTCATATCCCCAATGAGGTAACTTAGTGATTTATGAAAGTTCTTCAGTTTCATGCTAATCGAAAGTGGTTGTTAATAAGATTTCATCAACCTTATTAATGGATCATTTTTGAGCAGTATGAAGTCGATGAATTTAGTAAGCACTACTTTCTGTCCCTACTTTTTATTCTCTGTTTTTATTAGTTAAATAGAATAAAATGCCATGTTTTGTCTGTTTTCTGAATTTCCGTGCAATAAAAAAATGACCCAAAGATAAAAGTTCTTAGAATGCTTTGAAAATTTGATACGATTTTTTCTGAATATTTCTGAATTTCTGGTGTAAATAATATCAGAGGGAGGTGCACCAGGTGGGCACAACCCACCTGGGCGTGCCAGGACCCCCAGGCGCGCCCTGGTGGGTTGTGGTCCACACGTGGGCCCCCTCACTTATCTCTTCATACTACATCATCACTTACCTCCAGAAAAAATCTCCATTGCTCTCTCTCCCATGTTCTTGCTCTCAACCCACGGATTTCGATCTCTTTGCTTGAAGCTCCATTTTCGAAACTATTTCAGGGGATTGTTTCTTGGTATGTGACTCCATCGTGTGTCCAATTTGTTTTTGTTTTAGTGGTTTATATTTTGAATAATTAGCTACTCTTCGTGCTGCTGTAGATGAGCTTGCATGTTAAATTCTCAGAGTTCTAAGTAGTTTGAATGCTTACTATAGCTACTATGCATCCCTATAAGTAGTTGGTATCAATTTTGTGAAGTTTTGTTGAGATAAAAATTGTGGACTAAAAATTTCAAAATTATTGTTCATAGGAAAAGGATGAATATCTTTAGGAAGTTTGCTTCTCAGAAGAACTCCAAGGGTGTTATTGGGGAGTCATCTGACAGTGATCTCCATCCTCAGAGGTTGGCGGAGGTACGGCCATGCGAATGACCACATACCCAGTTCAGGAAGATGCTCGAATCCTGCACGAGTTCACACAATATGCTGCTAATGGCGGGCTCACCAACTTCATCGCAGACAAGTGTGAACAGCATCAAATCCTCACAAACATCTTTGTTCAAAGCTTTACTTTCTTTCCTAGGAATAATCCTCCTAAAGTGAGCTTTGATTTATATGCTGAAAATCATCAGATACCACTTACTGAATTTTGTGACATATGCATGATCCCTTCTGATGGGAGCTTAGCCGAGCCTAGGCTAGCCGAGTTTGAGGCATTTTATCGTACTTTCACAGTGGGAGATGAGAGAGGGGTGTCAGCTATCACTACCGCTGGCTTGCATTTTCCTGCTGTTCATTACTTTGCTCTTTTCATTGCAAAATGCTTGCTTGCTAGAGAGAAGGTGGGTGCACTTAGTTCACCAGACCTTGCTGTTCTACCTCGTGCACTAGAGGGCAACAACACTTATAGCTTGGGAGCTATTGTGGCTCGTCGCCTCCACATTAATAAGTTCAAGGGTAAAATACATGGTGGGATTTTTGCTACTCATTTGGCGGCTCACTTTAATGTTGAGATACGCCATCAAGATTACACTCTGACCAAGGTTTACCTATACCGCGCAGCCATGGATCACCACCATTTTACTGATATCGAATCTCCTAACATCCCTATTCCATATAACCTGGTTTTTGGTGTGAGGACACATGATATTATTCCATTGCCTGCTCCTGCTTTGTTAGATCATGTTGCCAGGGGCGTATATAGGATCATGCCTACGGACATCATCGCCTACCGGAACACTTAGGCTGCTCCAGAGGCAGCAGAGGAACCTCAGTAGTGGGATGAGTGGATGCCCGCTCCTGAGTACCCCTACTACCATCCAGGCTACTGATCGACTACCAAGTTAGGCCAAAAGCCTAAGCTTGGGGCAGTACGTGTTTCTCACCGACATTACATTCATGTCCACTTATTTTCATTTGTCGGTATTCACACTTTTTCATTTTATCATCCATGCTTAGATTTATTTTCTTACTTTCTTTTTGTGTGTTTGAAAAACCTTAGAAAAACAAAAAAATTAGTTGTAATAGTTTACTTTCTAAGCATGCTTAGTAGTAGGACTAAAAGAAAACCAAAAAAGATTTCCTTGTTCTTCTTTTGCTTGTTGGGAGCTTTCCCGTGTAAATAGTTTTTCTCGTTTTTTGCTTTTCCCTTTTATTTGCTTGTTCAAGAAAACCAAAAACTCCAAAAATATTTTAGTGTGTTTCTCTGAATTTATTTTCTTTTTATTCGAGTCTTGTCGAGGAGAAGACCAAGATGAAAATGTTGAGTGGCTCTCATATGAATAAATGTTATTCTAATAAAGAGCCCATTTTACCTTGTCTTCTCCTATTGAATAAAATGTTTGCAGATTCCACCTTAGTCCAGGGCACTCTTGCACTATTATTATTTTCACATCATTCGGTCGTGCAAGCACTACTAGGAAAATGCTTATACACAGTAGCATAGTAGTAGCGCTGGAAAATAGTAAACGCTTTTGCTATTTAGCAGTAGCGCTTTTCCTGGAAAGCGCTACTAGTAACTCCATAGTACTAGCGCTGTGAAGCAGAAACACGCTACTACTATGTGGGACTAGACGAGGCCACCGACGGTTTTTGTAGTTGTAGCGGTGTATAGAAAAAAGGACTACTACTAACAGTTTAGTAGCAGCGCTCTATTTTTATGCGCCACTACTGCTAGTGGGCCCCACTTAGTAGTAGCCCTTTTCCTGGAGAGCGCTACTACTAAGTCCAATAGCAACAGCGCTTTTGGTAAAGCAGCGCTACTGCTAGTTGCGGTTGGTACCACCTTTTCCACCCCCTCCCCCTCCTCTCCCCCACTTTGCCCTCTCTCCCCCTCCTTTCCCCTCTCCCCTCTCCACTCTCCACCATTGTTGCTCTTCTTCCCTCTTCCTCCTACCTCACTTCTCTCCTCATTAATGGCAGCCTCCTCCATAAATGGCATCTCTCTTTCTCCTACACCTCTCTTCTCTCCCCCATTAATGCCACCATCCACCATAACCCCTCTCCATTAGTTAGCTAGCTAGATTCACCTCTCCTCCCCAACAACTAGATCTAGCTAGCTATTTAGCCAACCACATGTGCTCTCTCGATCATTCTCTCTCATCACTTAAGTAACCGCGTGCTCTCGGTCTCTCTCGGGATATATATATAGGTGAGTAAAAAGTTGTTCATTTCAAGAATGGGAATATGTGTGTGTGAATGAAAATATGTGTGTTTGGAATATATATATGGAGAGATTTGTGCTAGCTACATGCCCTCGAGTTGCTTATGTTTTGCCGAAATGTCGATTTATTTCTGTTTCGGTGAATTTTGAGCAAACTCATATGTCCTATTTTTAGGCAAGGTCATGCCAAAATTTTATATATATGACTTTGAAGCATGCATTATTTATTTCATAACCCTTTTGCTTGTTATACCGTGCAATCGGTCATGAAGGTGAGTGGATGGAAGGTGGAGCGGTACATGCAATCCGCGGTGATGGACATGTATGCAAATAATCAGACTAGGATTAGTTGTCCGTGTGCAAGATGCAAGGAAGGAGTCCTTTTGGACCATTTTGATCGTGGCACTTTGAAGGTGCACCTACTGATGAATGGTTTCATGGATGGCTATACTCAGTGGATAAGTGAAGAAGATGATGATGAGGAGGACGTCCACATGGCAGGGAATAACAATATTGGGCTAGACAAAGAGATGACCGATCGACAAGAAGATGATGGCGCCGGACATGTCGGCGGGGAAGAGTCCGGAAATGACGACGGTGGCGGAGAAGATTCCGGACACAGCGAAGAAGAGTCCGGACATGGCGGAGAAGAGACGGCGGTCACGCGGCAGTCTTCGACGCTACTAAGTTCAGTCGTGCATGACCCTCATGTTCGAGACCTCCTTCGCAAGAGTACGACTAGCGAGAGAGCTGCTTCTAGAGAGGAGGCAAAGCTGGTGCAACTTGAAGTAGACTCGAGGACTCCATTGTATGACGGTTGCGATCCTGAGGTGACCCGCTTGAGTTTCACGCTCGAACTTCTAAAGACGAAGGCCAAAAACAAATGGACAGAGAAAAGCCTCGATGAGCATTTGAAGTTTCTACATAATAATGTTCTTCCCGCGTGGAACCTGTGTCCTACTAGTGTCGAGGAGGCCAAGAAAATCGTTTGCCCTTTTGATTTGCCACACATTAGGTACCATGCATGCATCAATGATTGCATCATTTATCAAGGGGAGCACGCGGAAAAAACCAGCTGTCCAATGTGCAATGCTTCTCGATACAAGAAGGCAGGAAAGAAAGCTCCTCTGAAAGTTGTATGGTACTTTCTGATCACTCCCCGTCTCCAGCGGTATTTCTTAGAACCTAAGGAAGCAAAGCTCATGCGCTGGCACGCGGAGAGGAAGAAGCCCGACGATGGAGATGATCTGAGGCCAGTGGAGAGCATTCAACGCCGTATATGGATTTGCTGCAGAAGATCCAAGGAACATCGTGCTTGGTGCGAGTACCGATGGCATGAATCCGTATGGAAACCAGAACACCAACCACAGCACATGGCCCGTGTTTGTATGGATGTACAACCTCCCCCCATGGAAGTGCATGAAGACAAAGTACATACACATGAGCATGCTGATTAAAGGGCCGAAACAACCGGGAAATAGTATTAACATGTATATGGGGCTTCTGCAAGAGGAGCTAGACACGTTATGGAAAACACCGGCATGGACATGGGACCCAGTAAAGGAGAATATTTCCATATGAGAGTCGCGCTGATGACGACGGTGCACGACTATCTCGGTTACGGGTACACCTCAGGCCAGGTGTGCCGCAGATACTGCGGATGCACGAGGTGCATCGATGATACAACGTCTCACCAGCTTACGTCAATGAAAGATGGCGGGTCCGGGAAAATCGTGTACATGGGGCATCGTAGATAGCTCGAGAAGGATGAACCGTGGAGAAAGCGTGGAGATCTATTCGATGGGTTGGCTGAGCTTCGGGGACCTCCACGAAAGAGGAGCGGCGCCGAAATCGATGAGTTTTTGAGAAACTGGGAACAATGCCCCGCGCCGGGAAAGATCAAAAAGGCGCTGGAGCCCCTGCTGAAGGTATGGAAACGAGGTCTGTTTTCTGGGACTTGGAGTACTGGCCCAATTACGACACGCCTCATTGCCTTGATCCAATGCATATCATGAAGAATGTCCTCGAGAGCTTGCTTGGCACACTGATGAATATGCCAGAGAAGACCAAGGATGGGGCGAAGGCAAGGAAAGACTTGGAAGATTTGAAGATCAGGATAGATCTCCACCGTAAAAAGTTGATGGAGGAGATAGAGACAGAGACGGAGGAGGGGGAAAGGGGCAGAAAAGTCAACAAGAAGGAGGAGAATTATTGCCCCCTTCTTGCTTCACCTTAAGTGCGAAGGAGATCAATCAATTCATCAAGTGCCTTATGGGAATCAAAGTCAGTTCCGGTTACTGTGGGAAGATAAGCAGATTTCTAGACACCAAGAAGAAACGGTCAACGTGATGAAGTCTCATGAATGTCATGTGATGATGATGCAAAGACTCCCGATTGCCATTAGAGGGATAATGGAGAAGCACGTCAGTGACACGCTTACTGGTCTCTGCAACTTCTTCGACATTATATCTCAAAAGTCCATAAGTGTGAAGCAGCTCCGAAGGATACAGGAAGAGATCGTTGTCATACTATGTGAGCTTGAGATGTACTTCCCGCCCGCGTTCTTTGACGTCATGGTGGATCTATGTGTCCACATCGTGGACGACATCATCGACCTCGGGCCGACATTCCTTCACAGCATGATGCTATTCGAGAGGATGAATGGGGTCATCAAAGGATTCGTTCATAACATGTCCCGTCCCGAAGGGAGCATCGTCCAGGGGTATCTGACGCATGAGTGCATCTCCTTTTGCGAGAATTATATAAGCGTCAGAGACCCTGTTGTTGATTTTCCCGTCAAGAAGCACGATGGGAAGCTCGAAGGAGATGGTCACAACAACGGCCGGAGGGAATTGCATGTGGACTACTCGGATCGACGGAACGACTTTGACAGGGCTAACTTAGTAGTGCTACAACACCTAGATGTGGTAGATGATTATGTGGCACATCACAAACAAACCATAGCAAAGAAGTACCGTCATAAGGGGATGCTCAAGACGGACGACGAAGTTACTGTAGAGCACAACACCACTTTCTTGCACTGGTTTAAACAGCAAGTTCTTGAAAATCCCCCGGAAGAGGGCAGTTCGGACGGATTGCTCGTACACGCCTTAGCACATGGCCCCACGCCCAAGCTTGCGACCTATCAGTCCTACGATATCAATGGGTACACGTTCTACATGGAGGCCAAAGACATGGACAGTGATTACCAGAACTACGGGGTGACAATTCAATGCGTGACCGACGCCAACGGCACAACTGAAAGATTCTACGAAAGGGTCGAAGAGGTCTGGGAGCTTGACTATGTTGGAATGCACGATGCGACGATGTTCCGTGTCAGATGGGCCAAGGACGTTGTATGAGAAAACAAGTATTTCACCACCATGTCTATACCCGACGCGAAGAGCACTCCCGTGAACGTTAACTTCATCGCCAAAAATGAGCCATTGGTACATGCTAAGCACGTGACACAATGCTTCTTCATAACCGACCAGGTCAATCCCAGCCGTGTTGTTGTGAGGAGATCCAAAAGGAGCTCGCTGGAATGGATGGAGTCGCCAACGAGGAAGACTACTACCAATACGGCAACCCGATGAGGTAAGATGATGATGACGATGAAGCACACTTGAAAATCAGAATCAATACTACATTACCTAAGAAAGATCGTACTCCATGGCTCTGGAAATGTCACAAGGAGGGGCTCAATTACTCGGCAATGAACAAGAAAGGGAAGAAGCTCAATGTGAAACGTCGTCGACGCAGCTAATCAGAAACCTACATTTATATATATGTATCTATTTTGTGTACGCACTTAAGTAACCGTTATCGGTCAACTGATATGTTACCACCACATGCATGATTCCAGTGATATTCGCGTAGTGGGGGAGAGGGAGACGCCGTCGTCGGGAGAAAAACTAAAACAAAAGGGAGAAAGCAGTACAAAAGAAAAAGAAAAGTAAACAGAAAAGAAAAGGAAAATAATAAAAGAAAAGACAACTAAAAACTAGAAAAGGAAAATAATAAATAAAAAAGAAAAATAGCTGTAACGCTTGTCTATGGACCAGCGCTATAGCTAAGTATTTTAGAATTTTAAAAATAAAAATTGGAAAAGATAGCGGTAGCGCTGGTTTGTAAACAACCGCTATAGCTAAGTTAGCTATAGCGCTTGTTCACAAACCAGCGCTATCGCTATTGTGAGTTAACCCCCGCCGCGCGGGGTCAAAATTTCACCAAGTCCTTTTCCCCCATCTCCACCTCGCCTCTGCGCCCGCCGTCGATGCCCTCGCGACCTCGCCGCCCTCGCTGCCGTCGTCGCCCCGGCCCGCCGGCCGTTGCCCCTCGACCTGGACCTCGACGCCATCCCGAGCCCCTACCCGCCGTCGGCCTCGACGCCGTCCTCCTCCTCGTCCGCGCTGCTCCGACGTCCTCCTCGTCCATGCTGCCGCCGCTCCGACCTCCTCCCCGTCCTCTCCGACCTCCTCCTCCTCCTCGTCCGCTCCGGCCTTCTCCTCCTCCTCAGGTAGTGCCGACCCCATTCCCCCACCTCCCCCTATCTCTGTCTTTATGTTTTCTTTTTTTAGAAATGCAAATTGGTTTTCAATTTAGGGTTCAATTAGGTAGGGCAAATTTAGCAAATGCAGTAGCTAACTAGTAGTGAATTTTATGGGAAATTTAGCAAAATTTAGGAAATTTTAGGGCAATTTTAGGAAATTTTAGGGCAAATTTAGCAAAGTTAGCAATTTTTTTAGCAAGTTAGCAAAGTTAGCAAATCAGGGCAGTAGCTAATTAGGGGAGTAGCAAGTTAACAAATTTTTAGCAAAGAGAGAGAGCAATTTTTTTTGTTTTTTAGCAATTAGCAAATTTTTACCAGAGAGAGAGACAGAGCAAGTTTTTGTGTATAGCATATGCCATTTTGTCATTTTTGTGTATTTAAGTACAAGCATGCTTTTGCTTGAATGATATATATTGCTAATGATATATGTCATTGATGTTATATGTTGGTTGAATGTCGAAAAATATCCAAGTGGCCTATGTTTTGCCGGAATGTTGATTCATTTCCGTTCCGGCAAATTTCTGGCGCTCCATATGTCCACTTTTTTGCAAAGGTCATGCCAAAAATTTCCGTGATTTTCTGCATGACTTGTGCTAGAAACTAGGACATATGGAGTACCCGGGATTTGCCAGAATGGGAATGAATCAACATTCTGACCAAATATGGGCCCCTTTTTCTCTTCATTATATCTTTTATTTACAATTTTTGAATAGGAAACATGTCTACCGATGCCGAAGTCGCGGGTGGTTTTGCTCGCCTCAAAGACCCCATCGAGGCAGCAAATCACTATTTCGATTACCTGGACGAACACCAGATGGGGTTGCATGGTGGCGGCAGTGGCACCAACCCCGACACCAACGCCTAAACCGGCACTCGCACTAACACCACCCCCAAGACCGGCAACGATGCTGTCGTAGCCGGTAAAGCAATGATGAAGAAGAGGACACGAAGACGAAATGAGCTTGGCATCGGACAAATTGTGGTCACGGAGATGCACCTTAAGAAGTTAGAGCCAACGGCGCAGGTGGAAGCGCGCAAGTGCTGGGGCAATCAACTTGGATGCATCCTCACGGAAACAGACAACATCCATGATGAGAGGTTGAGGCTCATACTACATACGGAGAACATGCTCCTAAAGAAGTTGCACAATAGGTTCTTGTTCCCTAACCGGAATGAAAAAGAATATAAAGGTCCGTGGGAAGAGACCGCCATGACAAAGATAAACGACAAGGCGATGGTGACGTTCACCAACGACTTGTCCGCCTGGAAAGTTCAGGTGAAAAAAGTGATTGCGAAGAATGAGTCGTGGTCCAAGATTCATGCTGACAATCCATCAATAACGGAAGAGGACCTTGCAAAATTCAAGGAGAATTGCAGTAAAGAAAGTGTCGAGGCAAAGTCAAAGAAAATGAAGGCGCTCCAGGCCAGGAACACGCCTCCCCACCGCCTCGGAAGCCGTGGTTATGAGGGGAAGAGGCACGTCTGGGACAAGGAGGATGCCGAACGTGAAAGTCACAGAATTCCAGAACCCTTGGCAGAGTTCACCGACCCGCTGGAGCATGACTAGATCAGGGCCCGATACAAGTGGGACAAAGAAAAAAAGATCTTTTACACGGACCCAAACACGAGGGAGTTCACGAGTCTTCTGGTAATTATTATATTACCACATTATCATATTAGCTTCCAATCAATTCGACTGCAAGTTTTGTCACATTAGTAGACCATCCACGTTCCTTTTGCAGAAAGAGCAGCACCAAAAGGCAGACGAAAGCGATGGGTCGTCACAGTCGTCGGCGAGGCCCAAGTGGGACACCCCATTCAACCGGGCCCTGAACATACTGAAAAAGGTTGATACGTCTCCAATGTATCTACCTTTCCAAACACTTTTGCCCTTGTTTTGGACTCTAACTTGCATGATTTGAATGGAACTAACCCGGACTGACGTTGTTTTTAGCAGAATTGCCATGGTGTTATTTTTTTGCAGAAATAAAAGTTCTCAAAATGACCTGAAACTTCACGGAGAATATTTTTGGAATATATAAAAAATACTGGCGAAAGAATCAACACCAGGGGGCCCACACCCTATCCACGAGGGTGGAGGGCGCGCCCCCTGCCTCGTGGGCCCCCTAAAGCTCCACCGACCTCAACTCCAACTCTATATATTCACGTTCGGGGAGAAAAAATCAGAGAGAAGGATTCATCGCGTTTTACGATACGGAGCCGCCACCAAGCCCTAATCTCTCTCGGGAGGGATGATCTGGAGTCCATTCGGGGCTTCAAGGAGGGGAATCCGTCGCCGTCGTCATCATCAACCTTCCTCCATCACCAATTTCATGATGCTCACCGCCATGCGTGAGTAAGTCCATCGTAGGCTTGCTGGACGGTGATGGGTTGGATGAGATTTATCATGTAATTGAGTTAGTTTTTCCAGGATTTGATCCCTAGTATCCACTATGTTCTGCGATTGATGTTGCTATGACTTTGCAATGCTTAATGCTTGTCATAGGGCCCGAGTGCCATGATTTCAGATCTGAACCTATTATGTTTTCATGAATATATGTGAGTTCTTGATCCTATCTTGCAAGTCAATTGTCACCTAGTACGTGTTATGATCCGGTAACCCCGAAGTGACAATAGTCGGGACCACTCCCGGTGATGACCATAGTTTGAGGAGTTCATGTATTCACTAAGTGTTAATGCTTTGGTCCGGTACTCTATTAAAAGGAGGCCTTGATATCCCTTAGTTTCCAATAGGACCCCGCTGCCACGGGAGGGTAGGACAAAAGATGTCATGCAAGTTCTTTTCCATAAGCACGTATGACTATATTCGGAATACATGCCTACATTACATTGATGAACTGGAGCTAGTTCTGTGTCACCCTATGTTATAACTGTTGCATGAGGAATCGCATCCGACATAATTATCCATCACTGATCCAATGCCTACGAGCTTTTCACATATTGATCTTTTCTTAGTTAATTTACCGTTGCCACTGTCACACTTACTACAAAACTGCTACTGTTACTTTTGCAACCGTTACCGTTACTTCCATACTACTTTGCTACTAAATACTTTGCTGCAGATATTATGTTTTCCAGGTGTGGTTCAATTGAAAACTCAACAGCTAATACTTGAGAATATTTTTTGGCTCCCCTTGTGTCGAATCAATAAATTTGGGTTGAATTCTCTACCCTCGAAAACTGTTGTGATCACCTATACTTGTCGGTTATCAAGAATATTTTCTGGCGCCGTTGCCGGGGAGCATAGCTCTATTCTTTGAGTCAGTTGGGATTTATATCTGTTGATCACTATGAGGAACTTGAAAGACGAAAAACCAAGATTTATCCCTCAACTACGAGGGGAGGTTAGGAACTGCCATCTAGCTCTGCACTTGATTCACCTTCTGTTATGAGTAAATTTGCGACACGTACACCTGCTATTGATTCTGATAGGCCACATGTTATTGATGATGCCACTTCTGCTATGCATGATACTTATGATGAAACTACATCTATGCTTGATAATACTGTGCCATTAGGTGAATTTCTTGATGAACAACTTGCTAGGGTTACAGAGAATGAAATTATTGAAACTGATAATATTGATGAAAGTGATGATGAAGATTCTCCCCCTAGATTAGAATTGCCTAATGTACCTGAGGGTTATGTTATGGATGAAGAAACTGCTAGAGACTTTTTTGCTTGCAAAGATAGATATGATCTTAAGAAACTCTTAGCTAAGCTGAAAGAAAAGTCTTTGAATGCTAGATTGAAATATGACCCTGCTTTTGCTACTTCACCTATCTGTATTTCCGATAAGGATTATGATTTCTCTGTCGATCCTGAGTTAATTACTTTGGTTGAATCTGATCCTTTTTATGGCTATGAATCTGAAACTGTTGTGGCACATCTTACTAAATTAAATGATATAGCCACCTTATTCACTCATGAGGAAAAAATTCGTTCCTACTATATCCTTAAGCTATTTCCGTTCTCATTAAAGGGTGTTGCTAAAACATGGTTTAATTCTCTTGATCCTGGTTGTGTGCGTAGTCCCTAGGATATGATTTATTACTTCTCTGCTAAATATTTCCCCGCTCATAAGAAACAAGCTGCCTTAAGGGAAATATATAATTTTGTGCAAATTGAAGAAGAGAGTCTCCCACAAGCTTGGGGGAGGCTTCTCCAATTACTTAATGCTTTGCCTGATCATCCTCTCAAGAAAAATGAAATACATGATATCTTTTATAATGGACTAACTGATGCTTCCAGAGACCACCTGGATAGTTGTGCTGGTTGTGTTTTCAGGGAAGGAACTATTGATCAAGTTGAATTGCTCTTGAATAATATGTTGAGTAATGAAAATGACTGGACACTTCCTGAACCAACTCCAAGGAAAAGGGGTATTCTATTTCTCAGTCCTAAGATATGCAAGAGGCAAAGAAATCTATGAAAGAAAAGGGTATTAAAGCTGAAGATCTTAATAATTTACCACCTATTGAAGAAATACATGGTCTTGTTAACCCGGCACATGTAGTAAAGGTAAATTCTCTCTATAGATTTGATGAAGGTGATATCCCTCGTTATAAGTCTGCTAGCCAATGATTAGATGAGTTTGATAATTTTATTGTTAAGCAAGAAAACTTCAATGCTTATGTTGGTAGACAATTGAAACGTAATGCTTATATGATTGAACACTTGAGTGATTATATGTCTAGTGTTAAAGGTGAACTTAAACTTATTAGTAAACATGCTTCTATGGTTACCACGCAAGTAGAACAAGTGCTTAAAGCTCAAAATGATTTGCTCAATGAATTAAATAATAAGAAAAATGATAATGCTGTTGGAGTTATGACTAGAGGGGGTAAAATGACTCAGGAACCTCTGTATCCTGAGGGACACCATAAGAGAGTTGAGCAAGATTCTCAAAGAACTAATGTTGATCCACCCAGTCCTTCTAAGAGGAAGAAAAAGAAAAATGATAGGACTTTGCATGCTTCTAGTGAACCTGTTGTTGACACACTTGAGAATCCCAATGATATTTCTATTTCTGATGCTGAAACACAATCTGGTAATGAACATGAACCTAGTGATAACATTATTGATGATGTTCATGTTGATGCTCAACTTAGCAATGACAATGATGTAGAGATTGAACCTGCTGTTGATCTTGATAACCCACAATCAAAGAATCAATGTTATGATAAGAGAGACTTTGTCACTAGGAAGCACGGTAAAGAAAGAGAACCATGGGTTCAGAAACACATGCCTTTTCCTCCTAAACCATCCAAGAAAAAGGATGATGAGGATTTTGAGCGCTTTGCTGAAATGATTAGACCTATCTTTTTGAGTATGCGTTTGACTGATATGCTTAAAATGAATCCTTATGCCAAGTATACGAAAGAAATTGTTACAAATAAGAGAAAGATATCGGAAGCTGAAATTTCCACCATGCTTGCTAATTATACTTTTAAAGGTGGAATACCAAAGAAACTTGGAGATCCAGGAGTACCAACTATACCATGCTCCATTACAAGAAACTATGTTAAAACTGCTTTATGTGATCTTGGAGCCGGTGTTAGTGTTATGCCTATGTCTTTGTATTGTAGACTTGATTTGAATAAGTTGACACCTACTGATATATCTTTATAAATGGCCGATAAATCTACTGCTATACCTGTCGGTATTTGTGAGGATGCGCCTGTTGTGGTTGCAAACGTTACTATTTTAACGGACTTTGTTATTCTTGATATTCCCGAGGATGATAGTATCTCAATTATTCTTGGTAGACCCTTTTTGAATACTGCAGGGGCTGTTATTGATTGCAACAAAGGCAATGTCACTTTTCATGTTAATGGTAATGAGCATACAGTACACTTTCCGAAGAAACAACCTCAAGTCTACAGTATCAATTCTATTGGAAAAATTCCAACGATTACTATTGGAGGTTTTGAATTCCCTCTTCCTACAGTCAAGAAGAAATATGATATTCTTATTGTTGGGGATGTGCATATCCCCGTTGAGGTAACTTAGTGTTATTCAAAAATTCTCCGGTTTCATGTGATTCGGAAAGAGTTTGTTAACAAGACTTGATCAACCTTGTTAGTGGATTCCTTTTGATGAGCATGAGATGGATGAAGTTAGAAAGCACAACTCCCTGTACCCACCTTTTACTTTTAGTTATTTAGATTAAATAAATAAAAATAGTATTTTCTGTCTGTTTTCTGAATTTTCCTTGCAATAAAAAATACCCCGAAAATAAAAGTTCTCCAAATGTCCTGAAAATGAAATATGATTTTTTGTAGAATATTTAAGAATATATTGCACTGAGAACACACCAGGGGGAGCCACCACCTGGCCACGAGGGTCCCGGGCGCGCCCACCCCCCTGGAGCGCGCGCCCCCTGACTCGTGGGCCCCACGTGGCCCCCTCCACTTATTCCAGCAACCACACACTTCTCCTTCCTCCAGAAAAAAATCCTCCCGTAGCTCAAACCCGTGTTCTAGCTCATCTTGCTGCGATTTTCGATCTCCTTGCTCAAAGCTCCACTCACAAAACTGCTTTGGGGGATTGTTCTTCGGTATGTGACTCCTCCAATGGTCCAATTAGTTTTTGTTCTAGTGCTTTATTTATTGCAAATTTTTGCTGCTTAGGTGACCCTGTTCTTGACCTTGCATGTCAAATTCATATGGTCCCAAGTAGTTCTAATGCATGATATAGCCTCTAGGCACTTGTGGGAGTAGTTGCTATCAATCTTGTTGAGTTTGGTTCACTTTTATTTTGAGTCACTAAAAATTTCAGAAATTATTCAGAGGAAGAAATATGTTTAGGAAAATGTACCAAGGTGGTTCCTAAAGGAAGCAGGCACCTAGGCTCGCGATACGTGTGCCAGACTATGAACTACCGAGGGAAGCTCAAGTGCGGCCTTGTGAATGGCCGTTAGAGGAGTTTATGGTCGGAGCAGGTATCAAGGATGAATTTGATGCGTATGTGCGTAATGCTGACCTTGAAGGCTTTGTGTCAGATAAGTGCCCGCAATATCATTACCTCACTGATTCCTTTGTGAGAAGGCTTAAATTTACATCCTCGCGCAACTCTCACACGGTTCTATTTGATCTTTATGATAAATGATATACCATGGATTTAGAAGATTTTAGTATTGCTTATAAACTCCCACAGTGGGGCAATGTTAGTGAACCATGTAAATCTGAATATAAACTCCCACAATGGGCAATGTTAGTGAACCGCATAAATCTGAATATAAAGACTTTCTTCCAAGTAAATTTGTATGTGTCAAACTCTAAACCTTCAAATGAAATTCTGTTTTGTATGCTCGAATAGCTCATGTATCAACTAGGGCTGTCTGTATATTCCATGCTAGGTGGGTTATTCTCACGAGGAGCGCACTCCGCTCCTCACTCACGAGAAACTGGCTGGTCACCGGGATGCCCAGTCCCATACTCAAATCAAAATATGCAAACAAAACTCTCCCAGGACTGTTGTTAGTTGGAGGCACCCGTTGTTTCGGGCAAGCCATGGATTGATGCTTGTGGTGGTGGGGGAGTATAAACTTTACCATTCTGCTTGGGAACCGCCTATAATGTATAGCATGGAAGATATCGAGATATCTCGGTTGTTATGTTGACAATGAAAGTATGCTGCTCAAAATATTATTTATCTCTATTTCAAAAATTGAGCTCTGGCACCTCTACAAATCCCTGCTTCCCTCTGCTAAGGGCCTATCTATTTACTTTTATGTTGAGTCATCATCCTCTTATTAAAAAGCACCAGTTGGAGAGCACTGCTATCATTTGCATGCATTACTATTAGTTTACATTGAGTATGACTATGACTGGATCTCTTTTACCGTGAATTACAATGTTTAGCCAGTCCTTGATCTTTAGAGGTGCTCTGCATTTCTGTTTTGCGGTCTCAGAAAGGGCTAGCGAGATACCATCTTGTTATATCCTATTATGATTGTTTTGAGAAAGTGTTGTCATCTGAGATTTATTATTATTGCTCGCTAGTTGATTATGCCATTGATATGAGTAAAGATGAGACCTAAGTGTTATTGTGAATATGGTTGGTTCATAATCTTTGCTGAAAACTTGAATGCTGGCTTTACATATTTACAACAACAAGAGCAAACAGAGTTTGTAAAAGCTTTTCTTTATCACTTTCAGTTTACCAACTTAATTGCTTGAGGACAAGCAAAGGTTTAAGCTTGGGGAGTTGATATGTCTCCAACGTATCTACTTTTCCAAACACTTTTGCCCTTGTTTTGGACTCTAACTTGCATGATTTGAATGGAACTAACCCGGACTGATGCTCTTTTCAGCAGAATTGTCATGGTGTTATTTTTGTGCAGAAATAAAAGTTCTCGGAATGACCTGAAACTTCACGGAGAATATTTTTGGAATATATAAAAAATACTGGCGAAAGAATCAACACCGGGGGGCCCTCACCCTGTCCACGAGGGTGGAGGGCGCGCCCACCCCCTGGGCGTGCCCCCTGCCTCGTGGGCCCCTTGGAGCTCCACCGACCTCAACTTGAACTCTATATACTCACGTTCGGGGAGAAAAAAAATCAGAGAGAAGGATTCATCGCGTTTTACGATATGGAGGCGCCGCCAAGCCCTAATCTCTCTCATGAGGGCTGATCTGGAGTCCGTTCGGGGCTCCAGAGATGGGAATCCGTCGTCGTCGTCATCATCGACCTTCCTCCATCACCAATTTCATGATGCTCACCGCCGTGCGTGAGTAATTCCATCGTAGGCTTGCTGGACGGTGATGGGTTGGATGAGATTTATCATGTAATCGAGTTAGTTTTGTTAGGGTTTGATCCCTAGTATCCATTGTGTTCTGAGATTGATGTTGCCATGACTTTGCTATGCTTAATGCTTGTCACTAGGGTCCGAGTGTCATGATTTCAGATCTGAACCTATTATGTTTTCATGAATATAAGTGAGTTCTTGATCCTATCTTGCAAGTCAATAGTCACCTACTATGTGTTATGATTCGGTAACCCCGAAGTGACAATAATCGGGACCACTCCCGGTGATGACCGTATTTTGAGGAGTTCATGTATTCACTAAGTGTTAAAGCTTT
The DNA here is from genome assembly GCF_018294505.1 of Triticum aestivum. NCBI lineage: Eukaryota > Viridiplantae > Streptophyta > Magnoliopsida > Poales > Poaceae > Triticum > Triticum aestivum. Next base: position 286,383,440 of record NC_057805.1, read on the forward strand.
TGTCCGGTACTCTATTAAAAGGAGGCCTTAATATCCCTTAGTTTCCAATAGGACCCCGCTGCCACGGGAGGGTAGGACAAAAGATGTCATGCAAGTTCTTTTCCATAAGCACGTATGACTATATTCGGAATACATGCCTACATTACATTGATGAATTGGAGCTAGTTCTATTTCATCCTATGTTATAACTGTTGCATGAGGAATCGCATCCGACATAATTATCCATCACTGATCCAATGCCTACGAGCTTTTCACATATTGATCTTTGCTTAGTTACTTTACCATTGCCACTGTTACAATTACTACAAAACTGCTACTGTTACTTTTGCCACCGTTACCGTTACTTCCATATTACTTTGCTACTAAATACTTTGCTGTAGATTTTAAGTTTTCCAGGTGTGGTTGAATTGACAACTCAACTGCTAATACTTGAGAATATTCTTTGGCTCCCCTTGTGTCGAATCAATAAATTTGGGTTGAATACTCTACCCTGGAAAACTGTTGCGATCCCCTATACTTGTGGGTTATCAAAGGTCCCAGTGGACAAGCCGCCGTCTTATGGACTTGTGCACAACATCGGAGATGGCGCCTCGTGAAACACGTGCTACCCCGAGGAGCCAGAGGAAACAAAGAAGAGACGGTCGGTCAACACTCAACAAAGCATCGACGAGAAGGTCGCGATTGCGGTCAATAAGACCAAAGCTGAGACCAAAGAAGAGTTGCTCGGGGCCACTGACGCGGTGGTCAGCTCGATTCCGGCACTTTTCGAATTCACGAAGAACAATCCAAATGCACGGCCGGAGGACTTTCCCATTCCCAGCTTTGTCGGGAGCAATTCGGCGAACACCACAGCACCAACACCTTCTCAAGCAACCGCAAAAGGCCCCGCTCCTGTTCATAGCAGCCCGAGCTCCGTCTCTTGCATGCTCGGTGGGCCTTCATCGCTGGCTGAGCTCGACGGCCTCACGGTAATTATGCGCCATACCATTTTCACCAGCATGTCCATAGTCTTCCGTTTCAGTTGCCTTTCGGATGTTTGACGTCGCAGACATGTCTCCTTCGTAGGACGACGACACCCCGTCCACCCTACTCCACGGCATCAAGGGCCAGAAGGTGGCCGTGGGAAAGGCAACGATCGTGAAGCCGAAGGACCGCATGTTCCACAACCGAGAGATGCCCGATGGCGTCTTCAAGGTTAACATGGCCCGTGTCTTAGCGGGCTTCGAGGATTTCCTCCTCCAGTACCAGTCGATGACGTTGAGACCCCTAAGATGATTGGCGCATGCAAGAGCTGGTTCTTGCCTTGCTCGAAGTCTCTTCTTCGTCTCGAGGCGCCCAGTATCACGCCAACGCCACCTTCTCAAGAAGGTATGAACACGACACCACCTACCACATTACATGCACCTGTTGTGGCGAGTGATAGTGGACGACGCGAGGGAGAACCTCTCTTAGTGCCAGATGATGTAGCCCCCGTTGTTAAAGAAGCAAATGTTGATCATGACATTGAGGATGATGATGATGACCCAGACAAGTATTTCAATACCGCCTATGATGATGGAGGTTTGATGGCTCAGGACGGCGAAGACTCAGTCTATGAGCATGGAGATGATGACTTGATGCTGCCTGATTTGCCAGAGCCGGAACGTCCTAAGGTGGAATGCAAAAAGTCTCTCTTCAAGCGACCCTCGCGGGAGACGCCTCCAGATGCCGCCTGTACCCAACAACCCCCCGAGGCCCGTCCACTGATTAGCCTGACGACACTGGGGGTGGTGGTTAGGGAAGGTATGGTGGGCTCACTATCGCCACCCGCCAAGAAGCAAAGGCGAAGACTGGACAAGAAAGGTCCTAAAGGCGCCAAAGCTTCTTCAAGTTGCCAGCGGCCTCTGAAGCCCAGGGTGGTAGACAGAATACTTGTCCAAGGTGCGAAGCGCTTCAATGTCGCCTGCGAGCCGATCCTACATGCCGAAGTGCTACAACACCTACTGAAGAATGATCTAAGGAGACTGCATGAAGATGTGCTGGCCAGAGAGAAAAGCCTTCTGGTCGCGGAAAAACCAGGATACCCGCTTTACGCGGCTCAGGTGCCGAGTGGGAAGTTGTACGTCGAGAGATGGCCCGCGAATAAGTTCATCCTGCGATTTGACTACATCTATGACATGTTCCACATGACCAAGCTAGATTTCCAGTTCATCCGCATGCATGCGCTGTATCTGAACTACTTCATCAGGGTCAAGAACATCAAATATATCTGCGTTGCGGACCCGGTCTATATGCACGAGAGCTTCTTGGCAGTTTGCAAAGAGCACCGTGACTATGCGAGCAAGTACCTCGGTGAATTCATGATCGCTAATAAGGACAAGGAAGTGATTCTCTTGCCTTATCATCCCACGTAAGTCATCCGCACATATCCTTTCGTAAGTGTTAATCATTCCTTTGTAGCATGGAGGCTAATTAGAGGTGTAC
>NC_057805.1:286386106-286387602 GCF_018294505.1 Triticum aestivum
AATACTCCCATGCTATGTACTTGGACTCATCGAAGAACCTTAGGAAAAAGGATTACAAGCACATAAATAGTGTTCTCGACAGTGCCCTGTTAACCTTCAGCCTGTCTGGTGGATATATCAAGGTGAAAAAGTACAGGAATCGCGGGCTGGCTTTCGGTCATAAGACCGACTTCTGCTGCATCCAGCAACCGCACACCAGTATGGCTGATGGATTCTACCTCATGCATCACCTACTCGAGTAAAGAAGGGATAATCAACGCCTTCGCATGTCACCTACTACCAACGATGCCGAGATTGTCAGCTAGGCCACAAGCATAGGAAGGACACCGGATCATCGAATCAGAGCAGAGTTTTATCACATACAGTGTGAACTTGCCCAAGTGATCATGAAGCTGGTCCTCGAACCAACAGGGATGTTCTACCATGGGCCAATCACGCGGGAAGATGTTCCAGCACTGCTACTCGCTCAGCGTCTGGACCTTAAGCCTTTCAGGAAGCTCGGGTGCTTCCTCCCTGACTATGTAGATTGGACCGCCGACATGGAGGACGCATTGTTGATGATAATGTGTCACTACTGTCTTTCTATGGCAAAACTTTGAATTTATGCACGGCGAAACAATGTGATCTAACTAAACCGTGGTCCCGAACTAGCGTAGATCGCTCTAGTTAATTAGTTTGGGTAAGATGAACTTCGTCATTTATGTTTACTATTGGTTGCTTGTATTTTGCTAATTATGCCGCCTTGTTTTCTTAAGTACATCATGTTGCATATTATCGTTTAGTTCATCAACTCATGATGTAGGTACATAGATCCGAGATGGCGAAGAGCTACTACGCCGTATACATTGGGAGGGTTCCAGGAGTCTACGACCACTGGCCAGCCGCTCAGGCCCAGGTGCACAGGTACCCGGGTGCTAGCCATAGAGGGTTCGACAGCAGAGCCGAAGCGGAAAGTAGTTACTTGAGGTGGACACTCCAACATGAGTAGGGGCGGGACCGCTGGTACTACATAGTCACGCTCATGCTCATGCTGATCGCTCTCCTCTTCTACATCATGGTTTAGATAGAGATGATGAAACTTGTGTGTGTGCCATGACCATGCAGTTGCACTTATTCGAGACATGACCTGATCGCACTTGTGTATCACTATTTTCGAGATGTGATGATATTTGTGTTGAATGATGATGATGATGGTATGACGAGACTACTGTATGTCTATGATATGATGAGAATAGTGTATGTTTAGTATGATCTGATGAAACTATTGTATATAGCCTATATAAATACCGCAAAAATACCGCACAAATACGTAGAGGGGTGCGAATCGATGAAAGCAGGAACGTTACAGTAGCGCTGTAAAGCACCTAGCAGTAGCGCAGGCTTAGCAGCATTGCTTCATATGAACAAGCGCTACAGATTAGCGCAGGCTTAGCAGCATTGCTTCATATGAACAAGCGCTACTGATAACTATCTGTAGCGCTTGTTCATATGAAGCA
>NC_057805.1:286388108-286408548 GCF_018294505.1 Triticum aestivum
CAGTAGCGCTGCTGAAGGAAGCGCTATTGCTAACAATACTTATCAGTAGCGCTGCCTATACCAGCGCTACTGCTACAACTTAGCTGTAGCGCGGTAGCAGTAGCGCTGGACCCAGCACTACTGCTATGCATATTTCAAGTGCAACTACTAGGGTTTTCCCTAGTAGTGAAGTGAAAGGCAATAATGACGATATTCGATGAACTGGCCGTGGAAGAGAGAAATGGGTATGAACTCGACTTGCTCTGTTTAACCTAGTATCCATGATTCAACCCATTATGATTAACCTAGTATCCATGATTCAGCCCATTATGATTAAATATGTGTGCAATGAGAATTAGAGATTATAGTTTCTCATGCCATGCATAAGTAGTTAGGAGTGGATAATGATTTGTCTTGTATATCAACATTGCGTTAAAATGATTGTGATGTAGTATGATGATATGGTATCCTCCTCTGAATCTTCGAGTGGCTTGACTTGGCACATATGTTCATGCATGTAATTGAATCAAAACCAACATAGCCTCTATGATATTTATGTTCATGGTGTTCATATCCTACTCATGCTAGTGTCCAATGTTACTTATGCATAAAGCATGTTTATGACTGTTGTTGCTCTATAGCTGCCCGCTTCTCAATCTAATTGCTAGCCTTCGCCTGTACTAAGTGGGAACTCTGCTTGTACATCAAAAACCTTGAACCCAAAGTTATTCCAGATGAGCCCACCATACCTACCTATATGCAGTATTACCCTACCGTCCTAACTAAATTTGCATGTGCCACCTCTAAAAAATTCAAAGAAATATCCTTTTTGTGTGCCTGGATCGTTCATGCAACGACAGGAGGTGGTCGGTATCTTCCATGCTAAGCGGGTTATTCTCAGGTCGAGTGTTTATTCACTCGACAATGCACGAGAAAAAGGGCGGCAATAGGGATGCCCAGTCCCAAACTACAAACAGAAAAAGTGTTAATCTCTCAAATAATCAATCAAAAACTCGCAATGGAGTCAAAACCTTTACTTTTATCGCTTGGGAACCGCCCTAGCATGCTTAGCATGGAAGATATTGATAACTGATGGTCGTGAAGTAAATGAGAAGGGTGCATGTCTCAAAATATCATTTACCTCTATTTTAAAACTTGAGCTCTGGCACCTCTCCAAATCACTGCTTCCCTCTGCGAAGGGACTATCTATTTACTTTTATGTTGTGTCATCACCTTCTAAAACAAGCGCTAGAACCAGATAGCACAGCTGTCATGACTTATGCATTGTGTGTAGCTAATGTTGGGTGCATCATGACTTGATCTTTTCTACCATGAATTACAATGTTTAGTCGCTGCTTGAACTTTGGAGGTGCTCTGCATTTATGTTTTGTGGTCTCAGAAAGGGCAAGCGAGATATCACTATTGTCATATTATATCATGGTTCTTTTGACAATGTGTTGCCATTCGAGATACCTTATTATTGCTCGCTAGCTGATTATGTCATTGATATGAGTTAATATAATTTCGAGGAGTTATTGTCGGCATGGTTAGTTATAATGTTGGCTGAAAACCTAGGTGTTGTTTAAAGCTTATTTATGCAAACAAGAGCAAAAGAGTTCGTAGAAGTTTTTCTTTTTCACTTTCAGTTTATCAACTAAATTGCTTGAGGACAAGCAAAGGTTAAAGCTTGGGGGAGTTGATACGTCTCCAACGTATCTACCTTTCCTAACGCTTTTCCTCTTGTTTTGGAATCTAATTTGCATGATTTGAATGAAACTAACCCCGGGCTGACGCTGTTTTCAGCAGAACTACCATGGTGTTGTTTTTGTACAGAAATAAAAGTTCTCGGAATGGAACGAAACTTTGCGAGGAATTTTTATATAATAAATAAGAATTTCTGGAGCCAAGACCTACCGGAGAGGGGCACCTGGGTGGGCACAACCCACCAGGGCGCGCCCCCTGCCCTGGCGCGCCCAGGTGGGTTGTCCCCACCTGGTGGCCCCGCCGACCCTGAAACCCATGCTATAAAATCACATTATTCCAGAAAAAATTAGGGAGAAAGAATTATCGCGATCCAGGAAACGAAGCCGCCGTCACCTCCTAGTCTTCATCGGGAGGCCAGATCTGGAGTCTGTTTGGGGCTCCGGAGAGGGGGGTCTTTGTTCTTCATCATCACCAACCCTTCTCCATCGCCAATTCCATGATGCTCCCACTGGGAGTGAGTAATTCCTTCGTAGGCTCGCTGGTTGGTGAGGAGTTGGATGAGATTCATCATGTAATCGAGTTAGTTTTGTTAGGGCTTGATCCCTAGTATGCACTATGTTCTAAGATTGATGTTGCTATGATTTTGCCATGCTTAATGCTTGTCACTTTGGGCCCGGGTGCCATGAAATCAGATCTTAACCACATATGTTATCATCATTATATTTATGTTTTAGATCTGATCTTGCAAGTTATAGTCACCTACTACGTGTTATGATCCGGCAACCCCGGAGTGACAATAGTCGGGACCACTCCCGGTGATGACCGTAGTTTGAGGAGTCCATGTATTCGCTATGTGTTAATGCTTTGTTCCGGTTCTCTATTAAAAGGAGGCCTTAATATCCCTTAGTTTCCAATATGGACCCCACTGCCACAGGAGGGTAGGACAGAAGATGTCATGCAAGTTCTTTCCATAAGCATGTATGATTATTTACGGAATACATGCCTACATTATATTGACGAATTTGAGCTAGTGTCGTATCGCCCTAGGTTATAATTGTCTCATGATGAATATCATCCAACAAGTCACCGATCCAATGCCTACAAATTTATCCTATATTGTTCTTGCTAAGTTACTACTACTGTCATCACTATTACACTTGCTACCAAATTACTGCTATCACTGTTACCGTTACCGTTGCTACTGTCACTACTATCAAAACTATCATACTCCCTCCATTCCTTTATTTAAGGTGTATTATTTTTAGCACGGTGACAAAAGCACATAATTATAGACTAGATAGGACAAAATTACCCTTGTCTAAATCATAGATTAGCTGCAAGTAAATCATTTAGGCTAGGAAAGGAAGAGATACACACAATCGGGAGAGAGATAGTTTCCTTTTCTTTGTCTACAAGGAGAGATACATGCAATCAGGGAAGAGATACTTTCCTTTTTCTAGAGGGCCAAGATTGGAATTACGAGGAATTAGAACAAATGCACCTTACATTTTGGAATTTTATCAAAAAACAAATACACCTTATATAAAGGAATGGAGGGAGTATTACTTTCCTATTGATTACTTGCTGCAGATAATTAATCTCCAAGTGTGGTTGAATTGACAACTCAGTTGCTAATACCTTAAAATATTCTTTGGCTCCCCTTGTGTCGAATCTATAAATTTGGGTTGAATACACTACCCTCGAAAATTGTTGCGATCCCCTATACTTGTGGGTTATCACTCACTAGAAGGCTCGTGGTTCCGAGAGGGAACAATGCATGTTTGATGATTAACGGGAGATAGCTTCCTCTTATGACCTTCCAATTTTGTCTATGTTTAACGTGCACTACTACAACTCTCATGTGAAAATTTGGAAAATTTTATGGGTCATTTGACCTTTTAAAGACATTTAAGTGATTTTCTAGCCATTTAATGATCGTAATTCAAATTTGAACTACATCTACATGCAACGGCTAACCATAACGGTTTGAAAAATCATATTTGTGCACTTGTGTGCCAGTTAATTCCATGTGCAGTAAATTAGAAGGAATTTTCGAACATATTTGTCTCACGGCATGGACACATGCATGGAGTGCCATGGCATTTTAATTCCAAAAAATAAAAAAATGATCATAGAAACATGAAACCTTGCTTGATGTAATGTCATGCGACCAAGATGATGTGGTAAAAAAAGTGGCCTGTTTGACGAAAGTTTGGACACAGACCCCTCGCAAACCTGAGCAACTCACGAGAAGGCTCGTGGTTCCGAGACAGAACAATGCATGTTTGATGACGAACGGGAGATAGCTTCCTCTTACGGCCTTCAAATTTTTTCTACGTTTAACGTTCTCTACTACAACAGTCATGTGAAAATTTGGAAAATTCTAGGGGTCATTTGACCTTTTGAAGACATTTAAGTGATTTTCTAGCCATTTAATAACCGTAATTCAAATTTGAAATACATCTACATGCAACGGGTAACCATAACGGTTTGACAAATCATATTTTTGTGTACTTGTGTGTGGGTTAAAAAATCATCAGACGATGTAAATATCTGGTGTTCAAAAAATAAAATGTAAAGGTCTGGCAAGACAACTGGCCCCGACACGATTGACACTCTTTCGCGCCTCGAGGTTTGGTAGGTGAGTGGCGGGGGTTATTAATCAGACACGGTTCTGTATTGGAAATCGTCAGCTATTAAGTTCACACACGGATTTTGCTACAGGAATCGTGTGTAATTCAAACAACAGTACTCATAAATTCCGGCGACCGACGTGTGTACACTTCCCGTCTATCTGGATTCCGGCCACCAATAAATACTACCTTGCTCAAGTCGTCCCGCCTCCATTCTCATCTACATCCTCCCCTCGCTCCCGCTCTCTCTCTCTCTCTCTCCCTCAAATCTCTGCCATGGCACCGCCGGTCTACCCACGCGCCGACAAGGAGTCGCCACCCCCTGAGGACGCTCACTCGAAGAGCAGCGATGAGGACCCCTACGCGCCGCCGAATGAGGTTGCGCCGGACCCCCCAACTTTGGATTGGTTTTGGGGCCAGTACAATATTTGTCCGTGGAAGTCGCTGCCGCCGGCTCAGAAAGCCAGGCAAGTGGCGTTCAAGAAGGAGATGGCGGAGGAGGAAGCCAGGTACTAGGCAGCCTGTCTAGCCCGTGATGCCGCTTGGAAAAAGGAGGCGATGGAGCTTTGGGGGCGTGTGCGTCATCGTGCGGAGGAGGTGTACGAAGATGGGTACTTCGCGAGGAAGGTCAAAGGCGCTAAGCGCCTCATCATTGTGTGGAGGTGAGCCAATAAGCTCTAGTGTGCCACCGAAGCGGAGCTTCGGTGTGCGCCCAACGAAATGGCAAGATCATTAGCGCTCGTCCGCCAGCAAGAGGCAGATTGGTACATCAAGCGCTGCAAGGCGGAGGAGGCGGAGTACTGCCTCTTTGATGGAAGGAGACCGCGCACCAGGGAGCTGCTGGCGAGGGGCTGCCGGAATACTGCCCCCAGGAGGGATTATTAGTTTTAGTATTGTTCGTTTTCAATTTTATGCATTGTACCTAGTAGTTAAGTATCATCACGTATATGTGATGATATTATATATATTTTGTGATGAACGAATGAACAATTAATACATATATATATTATATGAATTCCATTTTCTATCTGCTTTTGTGTACTAATTTGAATCTAGCTATTATCATCCCCATATACAGAATGGAAAGCGTATACACACACATTGAAACAAAACATATAAGAACAAAATACATAGTACACACATTGAAACAGAGCAATAAATAGAGCAATACTATGATTGCTGTGAATACATAGGTAACCACGTCAAAATGACTCAACAAAATAAAACGCGTCCATGAGACCATGACCAACGGCCCTTACCTACAGTAGCTCTTGGCTCTGCCTGAACTCGTGCAGGCGTTCGTCCAAGCGGTCAAGACACTCGCGGTACATCTGGAGCACAATCTCGAGGTCCAAGTTGGCTCTTTCATCGGAGATCACCAGCTCGAGGATGCGACGGCCATGTTCCTCTACTGCGCCCAGGTGGACACCTGGGCCAAGGAGGTGGTCGAGCCTACCAACCAGTGCGTTGGCATCGAGCGGGCCGCAGACAAGGCGAACGGCGTGGGGCCGTCCGGTGCAAGTACAGCGCGCCATCCTCTGATGCAAGTACGGTGCAGAGGGCCTCTGCCCACTCCTGGCGAGGAACGGGGGCACTGACGGGACGTGTACCCAGCTGCGACACCCTGTCGAGATCAGGCAAGCCTCAATGGATACGCTCTTGATGTGCGCCGCCTCTGCCATCAACCTCGTCGACGAGGAAACCGGTGAGGAAATGGCGGGAAACAGTGAGGTGTTCATAAGTGGCCATCAATTAATGGAAACTTATCATAGAAGGAACATCGAGCTAGCACAAGTTGATGATGATCAGATGATCGTTTATCCTATTTAATTATGCATGTAATAGTTTACTTTGGTGTGTGGAAATGTCATGTGTGTACTAGCCACCTATGTAATTGGATGTTTGCCGCGTATTACACACATCTTGTTTATGTGAAAATTCTCTGTTCTCTTGGCTCAACACAAACAGTTTATCGGAATGAACTGTATACCCTCCATTGCACACACCTTGATCTAGCTGAACAGTTTCTGTTGCGTTGCCTAATCGAAAACAGTTCATCTGAGTGAACCGTATGTGGTATATCACACACACCTTGATCTGGCTGACCGTTTCTTTTTTGTTGCCTAATCACAAACAGTACATGCGAGGAACTGTATGCCCTATATCGCACATGCCTTCATCTGGCTACCCGTTTCTTTTGTTTTACCACATCGCAAACAGTTAATTAAACTGAACCGTATGCCCCTCATCACACAAGCAACTAAAATCTAAACCGTGTTTGATGTATCCTTCATCGCAAATGTTTTGCATCTTTTTTGATGGTTTTTTACATCACCGTTTGCGATTAATGCATCACACACATTTTCGTTAAAGGGTCTCTGATCGTAGTGTCGCGTTAGCAGCATCCTGCAGTAGTGTTGACCGAAAAAACAACTACTCTTGTACATTTTTGTGTAGATGGGATCTGCCAATTTTCTCTTTTCTCGCACATGACTATTTTACGCGCTTCGTTTGTGTTTCAAGTTTCACAGCAAAATTTTCATTAGGCGCATGATTTCAAAATTTATTCCTCCCACCACATCCCCACCCATTAACTTTCCTCAGCATCTCCCACCTCTCCCTCCCCCTACCGACATCTCAAACCGCCGCCGCCACAACCACAGCTTCAACCACATCTATGTTCTGCCCGAGCATCATCGATCCAGTCGGGTAACCCACCGATCTCTATCACGGCCCTGGTCTGATTGCTTAAATGGCGCCTGCAAAACATCCTCATGCCTCCAAATCACCATCGCCCTACCTCCAAAGCATCGCCGCGCAAGCCCAACCGCATAGCATGTGGAGGTCGAGGAGCAGATGGCGGTCGATGGCGCGATGGCCAATATGCGTGTTGACCTGAAGAAACACCTCGCCTCCGCCGCCGCCGACTTGGTGCAGGCTCTGGCCCAGATGAAGTGCCCCATCGACTAGCCCCAGGACTTACCAGGTATGATTTGACCAGCTCAATCATACCAATACCACTTGAAATGGCTATGTTTTGTACGGTTGATGTATTAAGCATGTTTGTGCCTTGTTTATTTCAGTACTCCACACCGTGTGATGTTCAAGTATTAACTGTCTAGATCAATTTCACCAATACCAGCAACAAACATACAATACATGACTCAGGATATCACTAGAGATGTTGCCCATTTGCTCTTTTTGGTGGATTCTAACCCTATTGTACTTAACATGTCTCACTACAGGAATGGGCTTCTTTGCCGTCCGCCAAGGCAGGCCGCAAAGGCACCGAAAGCAGATGGCAAAGCTCTTTGCCGTCTGCCACCGACAACAAAGGTGCCCGGTAAAGAACCTAAAGGGAAACAAGTTCTTTGATGTCTGCTTCCTCAAAGCGGACGACAAAGAACCTTTGTCGTTGGTGGCAGACGTCAAAGAACATGGACAGCAAAAACCCGGCATTAGCCATGTCAGGTGGCTAACGCGAGGCTTTCCCGTCCGCTAGCGGACGACAAACATGCCCTGCCCTTTGCCATCTACTATATGACGTCAGCCACGCGTCATGCCCCCAAGCCTTTGTCGTCCGCCACAGACGACAAACCTCTCCATCCTTGGCGTCGGCCACATACGGCAAAGTAACCAAATGGGTCAGCTCCCAGGTTGCTTCCACATGGCCTCTTTGCAGTCTGTGGCAGACGACAAAGGCCCCTTTGCCATCGGTGGCAGACGACAAAGTGCCTGTATTGTTTCTATTTTTTCCGTTTTCTGTTATATCCCTGCATTTTCAAAAGATATATAAGATATACATAGTTTCAACCTCAAACATAGCCCATGTATCAAACATCTAGCAGTCCATCAATGCAACAGAACACATAGGGTATTAAAAGATCTAATACAACATAGTTTCACGGAGTTCATCCATATATACATCCATAGTTTCACATTGTGCATCAATACAAATGAAAAGAAGAACTAAACACTAGTAGTCCATCAGTGCTGCTTCCATGAAATGAATCAAACCTGCAAAAATGGGAGTAAGAAAGTTAGAATAAGAAGAAGAATAGAAGAAGAAGAAGAACAACAACAACAACAAGAAGAAGACTAGAAGAAGAAGAAGAAGAAGACACGACAAAAAAAAGACACATCCGTGTCATTTTGGGCCGAACGTTTTTTTCCTGTCATGCTTATGACACTTCTATGACGATAATTGTGACAAAACCCGGTATCATTGTAGATGTGGTGGGCTCCTACTTCTATGACAAAAAATCATGACAGAAAATGGCCTTTTCCTCCTAGGCGGGCCGGAGACGCAGCTGCATGACATTCTTTGGGCCGTCCATGCGGAAAAACAGTGGTAGAAGCGAGGGCGAGGAAAATATTGGCGTGTTCCCGGTTACAGTGGGTGGTCGGGGCCGACCGATGCACGGAGGAATTGCGCCTTTCTCTCGTACACGTACGGGCATGGGTGCGAGGCATTGGGCTCTAAGTGAACCCGAGCGAGGCGTTCGCCTACTGAACCCGAGCGATTGCACTGAAGGCTACGCGTTACTGAACCCGAGCGATCAATCGATCTGGCTGTTAACTGAACTCGATCGAGCGATTCCTTCGCTATTGCTGCTAACTACAGCCGATCGAACCTACTGCCTCTTGATGAACAATGAACATTGTTAGGGGTTGGATGAACAGTTCCTGGTGGGGGTTGGATGAACAGGACCCCATGGTAGTAGAGGTCGTTGCCGCTGGATGAACAGGACCCTGATCGAGCCGGTTGGGGCTGGTTGAACAGTAGCCGGTGGAGGGCTGGACGAACATGAGCCCGTGGAGGGGTGGTTGAACAGGACACCGTGGAGAGGGCTGGTTGAACATTAGTCGGTGGAGGAGTAGTGGAGGCTGGATGAACAGGAGCCCATGGATGAACTATAGCTGGTGGAGGCAGGAATGAGACGTCGTGGATGAACAGCCGCAGGTGGAGGCTGGAGGAGGTCGACGGTGGATGAACAGTAGCCTGTGGAGGCTGGAGCGAGGCAGTAGATGGTGGTTGAATAGTAGCCCATGGAGTCCCCTTTTGTGGTACGCCACACCCCTCCCGACGAATAGGACCCCCGTTTCGACCGTTGGAGGTCGAAGAGAAGTCCGTTTCCTCTGTTTTGTGGTACGCCACACCCCTCTCGGTTAATAGGACCCTGTTTCGACTTTAGGAGGTCGAAGAGAAGTCCGTTTCCTCCATTTTGCGGTACGCCAGACCCCTCCCAGTGAATATGATTCCGTTTCGACCATAGGCGGTCGAACACAAGGTCGTTTCCTCCGTTCTGGGGTACGCCAGGCCTCGTTTCGGCTGTTGTGTCCAAGCCGGTTGGCTCCCGATAAACACGACGCCTTCTGTTGCCTCCCGATGAACATGACGATGCAGTTTCTCCATTCCGACCCATCCGGTTGGCTGCCGATGAACAGGACGCCGTCACTGCTCTCCGCTGCCTCTCCATGTCCATGATCCCTAGCCGTACGTATGCGCGAGTAGGCGTTCGAGACCCCGCCCATACGTACATACGTGGTTGTATTTACTTTCTTGCACCCTGGCTGTACGTACGTGTACATGATATTGACGGGACTATGTGACATGCTACGTCTGCGCCTCTACTACGACACGTGCCCTTCCTTACACGGCCACGGTTCATCGCTGCAGCCTGCAGACAGACCAATCGACTAGAATGTACGTACACGTCCGCGACCAGAATGACAACGCTACATACGCTTCGACTAGGTGGGTCCCGACTGTCAGGGAGGATAAGGAGGCACTTCCTTGCGTGCGAAGATATAGCTGGTGGGTCCTAGCTGTACAGGGGAGAATCATTTTTTGCCCGTAATATGGACGCACTTCCTTGCGTGCGAAGATGTAGGTGCTGGGTCCCAGCAGTCAGGGGGGAAACATTTTTTGTTCGCGAAATGCGGTGGCTCGTCCGATGGGTCCCTGCTGTCAGGTGGAGGAATCATTATTTTGCGCGTAATATGGAGGCATTTCCTTGCTGCGGCCGTGGACCCAGCTGTCAGACTCCCCACGTACAATACTCTTCCAATGGAAGTCGTTCGTTGACCATATTGACCACGCCGCGCCGAGAGCACTAGGGCGGTGGACGACGGCGAGGCCTAGGAAGGGAACGACGGGGAGCCAGGGAAGACACGGCAGTGGATGCCCACGCGGAGGGGAGTACGCGGGTTGACTGCTTCGGCTGCGGTGTGAGGCTGCCCTCGCCGAAGAATAACATGAGGTGTGGGTGAGTGTAGAGGGATGGCAAGGCCAGTGGTGGCAGCACAGCCAGACACCGGAGGCAGGAGCAGGCGGCACGGCCGACGCTTGTTTGGGCGGCTGGAGCTAGAAGGCCAGAGGTTGAAGAAGCACTACGGTCGTTGGATGGACATCGTACGGTTACTGCAGCTAGAATCGTTCATATAGACTAAGTTGGCAAAGCCCTCCATCCCCGTCATCTTAGTAGGCCCACAAGTCAGCCTCCCATATGGTGGGTCCCAGCTAGTAGGGGGAGTATTCATTTTTTTGTGCGTAATAAGGAAGCACTTCCTTGCGTGCGGAGATATAGCTAGTGGGTCCGAGCTGTCAGCGGCGGGACGTTTTTTTCGTGAAATACAGAGGCCCTTTCGGTTGGTCCTAGATGTTAGGTGGAGGAATCATTATTTTGCATGTAATAAGGAGGCATCAACTTTTGTGCGGCCAGGGACCCAGCTGCCAGCCTCTCCATGTACAGTCCACGTCCGATGGATGTCGTTCATTGACCATGTTGACCACGCCACGCCGAGAGCACCAGGGCGGTGGACGATGATGAGGCCTAGGAAGGGGACGACACGGAGCCGGGGAAGACGCGGCAGTGGATGCCCACACGGAGAGGAGTATGAGGGTTCACTGGTTCGGCTGCGGTGTGAGGCTGCCGTCACCGCAGAATAACAGGGGGTCTGGGTGAGTAGAGGGATGGCCTGGCCAGCGGTGGGAGTAGTAGGGGTGGTGAGGCCTCTACGCCGGCATAGCCGACGACGGGAGGCAGGAGCAGGCGGCACGACCGGTGCTGCTTTCGGCGGCCGGAGCAAGAAGACCAGAGATTGAAGAAGCACGACGGCCATTGGATGGACATCGTACGGTCACTGCAGCTAGAATCGTTTATAATGACTAAGTTCACAAAGCCCTTGGTACGCTTCAACTTAGTAGGCCCATAGGTCAGCCTGCAAAATGGTGTGCCCGAGATGTCAGGGGGAGGAATCATTTTTTTGGGCGGTTGAAGCTAGAATATCAGAGATTGAAGAAGAAGCACGACATCCGTTGGATGGACATCCAACGGCCACTGCTGCTAGATCCGTGTGTCGACTATAAGTTGACAAAGCCTTGCATATGCGTCAACTTACTTTTTTTAGGGGACGCGTCAACTTAGTAGGCCCACAAGTGTGTGGCAGAGAACTAATAGCCCATTTGCGATTTGTAAGAATGTACAACCCATTTTTGAATTCTAATAGAATTTACTACAACCCATTTACATTTTGTTAAAAGTACAACCCATTTTCTAGCAAGGACAACGATTAATAATTTCAACCAACCGTTCAAAACAGAATTAAAAAAATCCGACATTTTGATGGGATCCGAAATATTTTTATCCTGAAATTTCTAGTCAGATTAAATACAATTTCAATATAAATTTGTATTACATAAAAATCCAATGAAACATTGCGTGCGCAACAATTAATGAAATTAAAATTTTCAAAATCCAAAAATAATATTTTATAAACTAATTACATGTTTGGTGCATTTTTTATAGTTACTGCCCAGAGAGAGACAGAGGCCACAACACAGTCTTGTTTAGATCTGGTGAAGAGGGTGAGAGATTGTGAATATATCAAACCCTAGCTAGGGACCACTGAGCTTCCAGCGTGTATATATATATTTAGTGCGGCGAGAGTGTGGAGAGTGCAAACCCTAGCGAACAAGCACTGATGCTCCAGCTTATATAGTGTACTACATATATACTGTATTATGGACTGAACTTCTGTGCCTTAACTACACCTGCCTTTGGCTGTATGAGAGGTGGGCCAACCACATTTTGGGCCCACCTGTCATACACCCAAAGGCAGGTGCACTAAGTCAATGAAGCTGCATCCATATAGTACTCGTGTATAATACTAATATATAGCGGAGTGGTTTTCTTATTCTTGTCATAACAATCGTTTTAAATTGTGTAAGTACGAAACTCTTTATTTAACGTACCAGTGAAGAAAACTACTACTTCCGATGAACTAACAATCCACGCGTCCTGGTCGCACTTCCTGTCCTTCACGTGCGGTACACTACCCTCCCTTAAGTTGACAACCACACATGCGCCAAATTATTGGAAACGTGTGAGAGTGTGTACAAATAAAGAATTTTAATTTCAATTATCGGAAAGGTTTGAGAGTATCTACAGTTTGCCCTCTCTCAATAATTATGGTTTGTTGTGTTCGGCCTAAACTTGGTCAAACTTTACAAAGTTTGACTTCAGTCAAATCTAATATGCAGATTAAATAAAAATAGAGGGCTACTACGTCCATCCGGGTTTTTAGTCCACACCATTTTTTTAATCAAAGTTAATAGCTGGACAAATAAAATTACAGGGAGTTGACGACAAAGTTGTGAGAAGGCTTAGAAATCAATACAAAACTTATGCTCTTAGTACCAACGTCGATCCTTCTTCGAGGAAACATTTGGTTCATAGCCAATTGTCTGATAAAATTGCACCAATGTGAAAGACGACTGCGTCTCCAACGCAACCAAGGTGAACCGATGAATGATATCATCTTTGTGGGTAACAAGCAAAGACCACTGATGGAAGACATCTTTTTTTCGTGGAAAATCGATCAGCCTCACCAGCCGATGCAACCATGAGGCGCAACCATGAGCATCGATAGGTCATCGTGGTGATGCATCATCCATTGGACATCATGTTTGGGTGAGGCACCTACGAAGTTTGACAAATCCTCACTGTGGTCTGTTTCTTCTCTTTAATCTAGCTCGAGGAAGGAAGAACCGCGTGGCAGAGGACAGTGAGGCGGAACAACAATGGTCATCCAATTTTGTGCAGTTCCACTAAAATTGAGGAAGACATTCCCGGGTATGGAGATACGCATCTTTGTTTGCAAAAATATAAAAAAGGGATATAGTGTTGTTACTTTGTTTTGATAGTGGTACAAGATTAACAATGACATAGCAATTGTCAATAAGAATTAATGAAAAGTACACCAACAAACAGAAGCATCATGATTATCTTGATGGGAACTAAGAGCATCTCCAATAGCATATGCATATTTGGATGTCTATATATTCATATAGACAATGGTCTAAGAAGATTCCCTCATATACACGTCCAGTTTTGCATCAGAACGTCTATATACAGGGACCATGACAGGTGGGCCGTCGCTGGGGTGAGGAAAATCATGACAGCAGTCGATTTTAGACGCCGACTTCACATTGTCCAGGAGTGGACATTGTCGAGGTCGATTTAGAGGATGTGTATATTTGGACGACCATATAGACAAGCTGTTGGACGCCAGTTTTGGGCTCACGTCATGGAAAACGAGTATAGCATCCGTATAGACAAGCTATTGGAGATGCTCTAAACCATGATACCCAAGAAAAAAAGCATTTCTTCATTTAACCAATGATAGTAATAGATTAGCAACAGCAATAGGAGCATATGGACAATGACCGCACAACCACCATGTACTTTTTGTTGAAACAACATGTATACCTCCACCGAGGCATAAATCGGGACAACTTTTTGAGTGGCATTTCCTCTATAATAGTAGGTGATGTTGGACCAGCCGACGAACCCTAGCTACTATACATGGGGAGCTGGGGAGTAGTCGCATAGAAGAAAACCCGCATGCAGCGACCTAGGGAGCTGGACCAGTACAAGAAGTTATACCTCAGGTGCGCGAGATGTCGCTTAGACGGGCGGGCGGGATCTGCCCACACGACGGCAGCGAACAAGGGCATGGAGAACCTTCGTCCACGCCAGCGCCTGCTCCGAGAGGACGGTGCGCATCGACTTCCTCCATCGCCAACGGCGAATGTCAATGCTGCACCTCCTCACCTCCTACAGCGGACGGGATTCGGCCGGATCTGTGAGCACCAGTGAGGAGAGAGATAGAGTGGACACTGTCATCTTGTTTTGATATGGAGAGGGTGAGAGAGCGAGACGATAGAAACCCTATCAAACAAGAGGCTATATATACAATGGAGTAACAAAATCTCTCCATAGAAGTTGTTTTAAATAGAATACGTGCGTTCCCGGAAAAAAGAAACGAAAATTGGCAGACAATTTTTTAACGTACCAAAAAACACGCCCCTGCATCGAAGTCGTGAGAGTCGTTGCACACACACACATAGACATAGACATGCATATCCGTGTTTAGCTAAAATTCCATCTCCATGTCCATCTCCATCTCCATCTCCAATCATATTTGTCCAACTGGCACATTATATACGTTGTTAATTATATATGCAACAATATTAACATACAACATCTCTTGTTTGTGGGTTCCGGACCGCCGCCACGCCCGCTCCTGACCAACCCGAACCCTCTTCATCACCCGCGCATGCTTCCCGCCCGAAACGGTCAGTGCCGCATTTATGCCCGGCCAGAGCGGACGCGACCTCTCACTGGCGCCGGCATTGAAGCGGCGCGTCGGCCGAGAGAGCGTCGCCCGCGCCACTTCCCGGTGCATGCGACTACTCCGCATTCAAAGGTCGCAATAGCCGGCCACAACATGCATGTAAAAAGTTCTTGGGAGTCCGTGCTATAGCTAGCTGTCCTCCCCCAACTCGTCAATCTCTTCAAGTAGTGCTAGTACTCCATGGCGCGATCCATCGACAAGCAGGCGGGAAAGTTATCGTATACTCGGTTTGCGGTGAGTGGCATGCTGAGCAACCGTGTAGGGTGGATCCGTGGAGGAGGGTGAGACACGAACACGACAGACGTGATTTAAGCGTTGGTTTTGCTCGATGGCGTGATCCAACGAAACAAAACGTTGGTTTCTCTCCGTTTCCATTTTTTCTCCAAAAAAACAGAAACTTTCCACTCCATTTTCATTCCTACTCCAAGGTTGCCCCGTTACAACATTCCATCAAATACAAAGGAAAACTAACATGCATGCTGATGCATCTCAATGGTTCACAGATCATAGCCAATATTTACTTCAGAACTAAAGACAAAAGTTGTGAGAGCGTGTACAAAAGAAAAACTACTGATGGGGTCACTACAACCCTGTTTGGTTCATTAGTCCTAGGACTTTTTCTAGTCCCAACTAAAAAGTCCCTAGTCCCTAAAAAGTCCCTCCCTATTTGTTTCCAGAGACTAAAGCGTCCCTACTCCCTCCCAGACGTTATTAAATGACATGTAAAAGACCATGTTACCCCAAGTATACAGAAAAATAACAACCAAACAACACCATGGGGCGGCGGGGCAATAGGTGCAGGGAGGGGCATTGTTGGAAAAGTCCCAGAAAAGACTCTCCTTGATAGTCTTCTTCATTTAGTCCGAAAAAGCAACTTTTAGTACCTTGTAGCCCCTCATGTTTGGTTAAAAAGTCTCTAAGAGGGACTTTTCTAGTCCCTACACCAAAAAGTCCCTCGAAGCAAACACCCCCTACGACTTAAACCCTAAACCCTAAACGGGATTTAATTTCCTGGCTAGGTAGAACCTGTCAAAGGAAAGACGGCTGGAACCCTCGGATCATACGATGCTTTTGTGCAGTTCCACTAAAATCGAGTTGAGCATGCCTGATGGCAAAGATATTGAAGAAGTGTGATTAGAATAATAGTACTGGCACTAGTTCATGAGACATAAACTCATCACAAATAGAAGCCGGTAGAAGTAGAGGAAGATTGACATGGAGATGGAGCTATGTGGGGAGCTGCGATACTGGAGCAAGCCGGCTCCAAAAGGAAGATGTACTACCTGGGCCGTCGGGCTGTAGCTAGAAGGGCGGTTGGGACGCGGCATCAGGACATACCGCGGGGATCCCCGATTGGGACTCATCGAGTGGGTTTTCTCCCTCGCTGATGTCGACCGCGTCTACGCAGAACATTTGTCCCTTCCCCAGCAGCGGGATCAGGCCAGATATGTGACCAGCGGTGTGGCCACCGTCGTTCTATGCTTGTGAAGAGAGCAACCAAAGCAAGCAGGCTTGTAGCTTAGGCTCCTGCTAGTGTATATATAGTGGTCTTCTTTTTCTCTCCATATGAACCATTTTATATTGCGTACGTGTCATCGAAGAGTGAAATGATGGTTGCTTCTTCCGACTAACTTACTGTGTGATTTGACTGCTCCTTAGTGCCCCTACACGTACCCCCCTACGTGTATGACCGTTCCTGAGTCTCACCTGTACTTATCTCTATTTTCTTGCATGACACGTTGACAGGATGCGCATAGAGGAATTTTATTACTACACATTGTTACGTAGTACTGTACTACTAGTACCTACTCCCTCCTTCCGGTTCACTACTGGTACTCCCTCCGTCCTGGCTTATTGGTCCCCTTTGTACTCAATTCATGGGCTCGTTTTCCTCAAAAAATTGTCTTCACCAACGTATTAATATCGGGAATGCATGCATGAACAACGAATGATTAAACCATGCATGCAACGTTTTGACAAAGCATTGACTTATGAACATGTGAATGGGAGGGACTACAACCTCGTGCATTTATGCTACAGTCACGCGTACACATGGACGCAAAAACGTGCGCGAAGCCCTAATGCATGCATGTCTGAGCACACGACGGAACACACACAGTCACGCTCAAGTGCTCAACCTACATGTGCATGCACACACATACTCAGCCAGGGTGAGCTAGTGACCGTATAAACACTGGAAAATGTATATATTGAGCGCAATGAGCATATTGTGAAGTCCACTGACCGTATTTTTACAAATATATACTGACAGACAGCGTGTTTATCTCGTTTGAAAGTAAGCCATATTAACCGGAAAGGAGGCAGTATGGACTAGCATTACTTTGGTGTGTCCCGTCAACTTGCCCAACGAGGAGAAGCTTGTGCGCGGAGGCTCACAGGACAAGGAGAAACATTTGACTAATGCAAGCTCTCCCTTGCTCAGGCGGTGGACGTGCAACAGTTAATTCGGTGTCAGATTGCCAGAAGCATACACTATACTAGTACTATTATTGTTCGACTTCCCGAAGAGGTGAATAGCCAAGCGCAAAGTTTACTAGTACTAGTACTACTACTATAGAGGTATGTACTATACTACTAGGAACTTTATGGAGGAGCGTATGCACTCTTATTATATTTTAAAATGTGATAAAGCAATCTTCAACACATTTGGTTCTCTTCGAGGGTTCTCGCATGTGATAATGGAAGTTGATTGCATGGAACACTCGCCACAATTCTCGCTTAATTCTGGCTCATATCCTGTTACAAATAGGAGCGCTCGGTAATATTTCCTCTTTTCTTGTTATTTATCATGTAAACAGGCCAGCAAACCTTGCAGCGCATCTTTGTGCGAACCGTTCTTGCTGCACTTTGAATGTGGCCGAGAGCTGGCTTGATGAAACACCTCGCTTCCTTCTTTTTTGCGGGGTACCTCACTTCTTAGTGACCAGTCTCTTGGCTGATCGTGCTAAGAGTGCTTATATATGAATAAAGCCTCTCATTTACCCGCAAAATAGATTAAGCCATATTAACCGGAAAGGAGGGAGTATGGACTACCATTACTTTTTGGTGTGTCCCGTCAACTCGCAGAACAAGGAGAAGCTTGCAGGACAAGGTGAAGCTCACTTACGCCTTTTGACTAATGCAACCTACCCTCGCCCAGGTGGTGGACATGCATCAGTTCATTCGGTGTCAGATTGCCACAGGCATACACTGTAGTACCCAACATGCGGAGTACCATCATTGATCGACTTCACGAAGAGGCGAAGAGCCAAGCGCAAGGTTTAGTAGTATGAGTAGTACTACTACTAGAACCACATGGTGGAGCGTATGTACTCTTATTTTATTTTAATCTATGATAAAGTGCACATTTATTCGGGAGAAGGACGGAAAACGACAGCCCAATAGTATAGTATTAAAAAACATGGAACATGTAATGATGATATCGATCAACCATGCTTGAATATATCTTGGCCTCCGTGCGAGCCCGTCTATGTGTTCTCGCTCCTCGTCTCTCTCAGACTACCCACTGTGGGAGGAACATAGGTACTAACATCACACATATCTAGATAAAATAGATGATGTGGCAAACAATAAATGAAGAAAGAGAGGCATGTAGTAACATAGCTAGTTACTACTAGTATGAGTAACATCACACATATCAAGGCAAGATCAGTCTATAGCATAATAAATGAAGTGTTGCATGTTACCACACATATGTTACTCCCCACTATAGAGGTAGTAACATAGAGTAGTAACATGGGCATATTACTACTCTATGTTACAACCCACTATGGCCAGTCTCAAGGAACGACGGGTTGGCCATTTTGCCGTCAATTGAGATCGGTTTGCTCAGACTCCGGTGCCACATGTCAGTGATATGCCAAGAGGAGGTGTGTTGACTGACTGGCCATACGCGCACTTGGGGGCTGTTTGGTTTCTAGCCACACCTTGCCACACTTTGCCACACCTAACCTTAGGCAAGTTTGACCAAGTTATGTAGGTGTTTGGTTCTAGCCACACTTAAGGCAAGAAATTTATGAGCAGTGAACCCCACATGACATAGCCACAAAAAGTGTGGAAAAATTCCCTTAGGAAAGCCAAAGTGTGGCTAAAAAATTGAGCAACTTAAGTAAGGCAAGTGTGGCAAAAATCATGTGGCAACATATGACAAAGATAGTCACAATCCAAACATCCCCTTGGTTTCGCACCTTCATACTACTCCTCCCTCCGTCACAGTTTACAGGGCGCGCTTCATTCTGATGCATTTCACTCAATGCATTTCCACCACCAGAGAGACTTTAGACATGTTTAGTTTAATGCCCATTTAATTAGGGTGTGGTAACCGCAATCAAGTCCACAATTTTCTCTCGACGTACTATGGAGTGGAGTAAGTGCATGCATGTGTGTACCCTGGGTGAAAGCACTGCATGCATGTGTGTACGCATTATTTCCTCTAGTAATAGAGGCCGTGCTATAACTACCAATGCTATTTTTCAGGCCGATTGCTAGTCGCCTTGGTCCCAGAGATTTTTTTTGAAGCACGCTCTATAAACAGTGACAGATGGAGTAGTATGAGCGGATTCAAAGAAGAGCATATTGATGGTTGCTTCTTACGAGCAACTTACAGTGGGAAAGGTGGTTTTGCACTACTCCCTTGGTTCTTAAATATACTCCGGAGTATTTGTCTTTCTAGAGATTTCAACGAGTGACTACATACGAAGCAAAATGAGTGAATCTACACTCTAAAATATGCCCATTTGAAATTTGTAAAAAGACAAATATTTAGGAACGGAGGAGTATAATTTTGTGCATGGCACATGGACCCGGATGCTGAAGAGGCTTCTGGCAATGCTATCAAGCTCCCAGCATTTTTTACATAATTGACGTACTATACAAATAATTTTCCAGCGACATGAAATTGTACAATGCTCTGAGCTTTCAGCTTTTGTTTCGTGTGTCTTGCCATCGATGCTCTTTCGAAAACAATAAAAAACTAACTTCCTTGCTCATGGATCTCAATGATTACCAGATCAGAGCTAATATTTACATCACAACTGAAGACAAAGTTGTGAGAAGGTGTTAAATTAAAATTGATCCATGCTTTCATTGGCAGCAACGTCCCCCCAGCTCTGTCTAAATCAACAAGGCATGTTGGGAAAAAAGTAGTTGTCTGGAGCATGCAACATTCTGATCATTTTATGCAGTTCCAATAAAATAGAGCTGAGCGTCCCTATTCCAAAGATATTATGTGTGATTATGATAATAGAGGACTGCTGATGAAACAATAAACACACAAATAGAAGCTGGTCACCTTTGCAGTCTCTCTTAAGACTAACTAGTTGGAGAAGATTAAGCAAATAGTTGGAGAAGATCAGGCTCGGAGTTGGATGTGGAGGATAGAGCAAAACCAATCTCCCTTTGTG